>NW_010312946.1:0-9346 GCF_000700745.2 Antrostomus carolinensis
ATTGGAACACTTTGCTCCTGGACTCTTTTACTCTGTGGGAGGGACCCCATGTCAGAAAGAGAGGCGCAGATGAACTGACTGCACCCCTCATTCCTTGCCCCCTGTGCTGCTGGGGGGGAGAAAGTAATTTGGAGCAAAGTGATTTGAGCCCAGGAAGAAGGGAGGGGTGGGGGGAAGGTGTTTTAAGATGTGGTTGTTATGTCTCACTGTGCTACTCTGATTGATTGGTAACAAATTAAATTGATTTCTTTCTTTCTTTCCCAAGTTGAATCTGTTTTGCCCATGACCACAATTGCTGAGTGAACCCTCCCTGTCCTCATTTCAACCCACCAGCCCTTTGTTGTGTTTATCTCACCAGGTCAGGGAGAGTGAGTGAAGGACAATGTGGTCTTAGCTGCAGCTGAAACCACCTCACATATCCAGCCTTGTAGTGTGCACCAGCTGTCCCTCCTACCACGCTCTGTCCCAGAGCAGGCAGACCCATGCTCTGGTCCAGTGTCTCTATGGACACATCTACACTAACGTTGAACCAGCCTGTTTGAGTGTGTGAAGGGTAGGGAGATGGCTGCATGGAGCTTGAGGCTATGAAACCTTCTAGGGACCCTGTGGAAGGACTACAGCAATTAGCCAAGCTCAGCTCTGTACCTCTCCACTGAACTATTAGCTTGACCACAGCATGGATACATCCAGTGCTGCAAGTCTGAATATGCCTCTGGACAGTGGCCATGAAGCAATGACCAGTGGGCTCTGTGTGGGGCTCAGTGAAGTGCTAAAAACAACTTCCCAAACTCCCCCAACCAGGTTCCCCTTGTCTGTACATCCAGAGAAGCTGAGAGACTGATGGACCATGAAGGACCAACTCTTACGGCCAGCACATGCAGGAAGCCTCCTCTAGCCTGTTCAGGTTGTTCCTGTTTTGTAGTAAGAGGGTTAAAGATTTGAGGGTGGTTGTACAATGGATTCAGTTTAGGCTTTCAGTTTTCTGACTTCATGTACCAAGGACCCCTAGAAGTCTGTGTAAGCTCCTTGCAAAGCTTTGTGGACTGTTTCCATGAAAGCAAGGCTAGATGCTCCATAGCATAGCAAGCTAGTGCTTGCGCTATGGGGCATCCCTCCCTGACTCCAACATGCAGGAAAAAGCTGGGCACTCTGCTGCCCATGATTCTTCTCTATGTGGAGACTACAAAGAAGTGCCTCAGGGAGCATGAGTGACAGGCAAAGCCAAAAGCTTACCTGTGGCCGTGGGTGTCCTGTGACTAGACACTGCAGGACCAGTGTGTCCCCCTCCCGAATCGTGTAAACGCGTTCACTGATGTTGTCTTCCTTCACCACGCACGCCTGCCCAGCATGGATGATTTGAGCCTGAGCAGGAGCTGGAAAGCAGAGGAAAGAAGAGGTAAAAGAGGGAAACAAGCAGCACCCCAGCCCCTTATGGCCACTGCCCAGGGTGGCTGCCTCCACGGCAGGCTGGAAGAGCCACCTCTCAAGCCACAGAGGGGAAGAGCCAGTGCTAAGTATGAGATACAAAGGCCTCAGGAGATGTAAAATTGAGTGATTTTCCCCCATTTCCTAGGCAGCTGGTATCAACTGCTATTTTGAAATCTGTGGTCCTGTTGGCATGAGCAGCTCTAGGCACTGAAAAGCAGAATATGGAGCTTTTTGGGGAACTCTCCTGCATAGGCTGAGCTCAAGAATTCCATCCTCTCATCTCTCCCAGAGAGGAGTACGTGCAAGCAGTTAAAGCAGGGACCTGGTCAAATCACAACTGCTCTATGTCTGTCTAAAACAGGCCTGATTACTATGATTTACCTTGCAGGGGGCTGGGATAACTACTGAGCAGAATCAGAAAGGGCCTTAAAGCTCTGTACAGCTTTTAGCACACATCCCTAGAACAGGCATAGCACATGCTGCAGGAAAAAAAGGTCTTTCCCAAACTACACAGCAACCTCTCTCAGCCCTGAGCCAGAGGGAACAGCCTCTGAGGGATCAGGGGACACACAACCTCTAGGCATCTCTCCAAGTGGAGACCTGTTACTGACAGTCCGGCCAGGAAAATGAGTGAAGACCAGTGCAGTGGAAAAATATGTGGAAAGAAAGTTCCCAGAACAAAGTTTAAAAATTACATGCCTCTAAACAGCAACTATGTCCCACTGTAGCCCTGACTAGCAGCACAGAGAGACAAGCTCTAGGAGAACAGTATTTTATAAAGAAAAAAGCCTCAGCTCTGGAGTCCTGTGCAAACAGCCCTTGCCTCCCTCTTCCAAAAGCATTTGTGTGATCACCAAGGCAGCTGAGATGTATTGAAGGTGACTGTGCAGCCCAGTGGGACACCTGTGCTTGTTCAAGGGGAAAGCTCCAGTCACACTTGGAGGAACAGAGAAACCTATAATCGTATCTAAGAGTTGGTGCCTCAGCGAGAGTCCCCCTGGGATACTTCCTTGTCTTGCTACAACACTTCCAGGTGACTTTGGAGTCACAGCTCTAGCTCCCATTAGTGAAATACAGTGCAAACGAACAAACCACTGAGGAGATGATCAAAGGGTCTAAAGCAACGAGCCTTAGCAAGACTTCTGAAACAAGCACAGATTTTGCACAAGCTGTTAAAGTTGAACAGAGCACTCACTTTTTCCTCAAGGTTCGTTGAGCTTCAGACTGCTTTTTTTTTTTTCTTCATTTTTTTTTTTGGCATGACCAAAGTGCTCTAAGTCTAATCACCTGGGCAAGGGAAGTGCTTAGACGTGTGTTGCTTTAATCCATCAGCAGCACAGACCTAGGGCAGGCTGGGCTTGGGCAGTGGAGAAGATCTGCCTTTGAGGTCAGCCTGTACAAACTGGTGTCACCACAATGCACTGACCAAGCAGCAGCAACATGAGAGCGGACACAGGGCTAGTGGGCAGCAAGCTGCTCTTGCTGCTGGGGCTCCACAGCCTGCCACGGCCACCCAGCACCCAGGCAGCAGCACTGCATGTGCAGCAAGCTACTCCCTCTTTTTCCATCTCTTCTGTCTTTCCAGTGTGGTGGCACTTCGTTAAAATCGTTATTACTGTCCAAACTGTTGACTAACAGAAGCAAAACGTGTACTTGAGTAATATGATGGCACAAACATGGAGAACCCCTCAGCCTCTCCTGTCTTCCCACTCTGCAGGGCTCCCAGGAACGTGCCTGCCATCACCTGAGCACCGTGGAATGCTGAAACCAACAACGAAAGCTTCACTGATATGATTGAGCATATAAGTGACCTTCTCCTGCCTGGATGGCAGAAGAGTCTTGTTGAACCCAGGAGAAAGCAGAAACCTACCTATGTGCTTATGTACATCTGTTTGTTTGTATACACAGACATGTACGGATATACACACAGATATGTACATACCTTAAGTAAAATAGTGATTCATGAGGAAAAGACTGTTTGTCAAGTGAATAGTGGCAGAGGAGTAACTCAGAAGCCTATATAACCTTTGCCAACACACCTTAATCCAAACTACAGTCTCTTGTGCTGTTTCAGCCCTCAGATCAGTCCTCTGCAGACCTGCCATCACACCTTTAACTCCACGTGCCCTGCAGAGCATCGCTCACAGTGCCAAGACCCAGGCTGTGATGATGAAAAATCCCTGCTTTATGATTAAAAGAAAGACCCTGTGCCTTCCCATCTTCTACCATATTCCTCCCCATCCCTGACATGCTGCCCGCGTTTCAGTGTGGCCCTGGCACCCTACAGCAGCAAAGCTCTTGTAACCTCTCTTCACAGTCTATGGGCTGCATTTGCCGGCTGGTGGCTCTATTCTCCCTTTGCAAACATGACCTTGCTGCAAAAACTAATTTCCAGCCACCCCATGGAGAATCAGAATATTTATCTGCAGCTCTAGCTCCCAGTTAAACGTTTCCTTAAGTTGCCCTGCTGTACCCTACATGGTATGCAATCTAAGTCTTTCAACTTACCCTTTTTTCCCTTCAGCCATCCCACTTCCATAATTTCACTTGTCTTCTGTAACCCTTTCCTGCCACCTGCCTGAAGGCTTTTCCACATGGAGAATTTCCACAGAGAAATCATTAGGTACAGCAGTACAGGATTAGACGGGTTTTGCGCAACTATTCTGGTGCCAAAATACCTTGTGGTAATTTGCTGGTGTCTCTCTGAGTTTGACAGAAATATTATTTAAACTAATCCATATTTGGCAATACAAAGCATTATATGGCACTAGTCTACAGCAAAATGACAATCCTAGGGATAAGCTCTGTGTTGTAATTTTGTCCCCCTCTCCCAAATTCTCCCAAGATGCACTGAGCTGTAATGAATCTTACAAGCAAGGGTGTGCACGTCCAGCTTTGTTCATAGGTGTTTTAACTTGCATGTGTCACCATCACTAATACCTTTCAGCTATATTCACTGGAAAGGGACATCCCTTTAAGTGAATCCCCACTATTTAAGCTGTAACATCTCTCCTGCAATCACAGCACCAGATTCCCAGAAGAACAACAACCATGTTTCTTGTGTCTTAAACCTCATACGAACCCAGATCTCTCAAAAGAGAGCTCAGCTTGGGGTTGTCTTAGAGAGAAAAACACTCAGGTAGATGGCATAGGAACTTGACAAACTGCCATGGATTACAACCTGACCTTAGTGAAGTGGTGAGGGATGAGCAACCCAGCTCTTACAGGATTGCATTAAATCTCAAGATGAGACTTGAGAAGGTCTCAGTTCCAAGCTCAGTCTGCCACAGCACACACAAAGACTGGGAAAGTCACCTCATACCATATTACAGATGAGCAGAGAGATTTTGAGGATTAATCACACTTTTAACATGCTTGAACAGAAAGAATACATTATTATTTGTCATCATCCCAAGTCTCTTGGAGGATTTCAGCATGCCGACAGTTTGTGCGTTGCCAGCACAACAGGATGGCAGGACTGTGCCTGTCAGAGCAAACAGTTTCACAGAAAGTCCTTAGGAGGAAAAGGAAAGGCTGGAGCATGAGGCCAGGTGCTGGAGACGAAGCGGTAATCTCAGTCATTCTCAGCAGTCCTCCACAGGGAACAGGTCTTGCATAGATACAGCCTGCCCGGCTAGGTCCTGCTGGAGCAGAATGCCTCTCCTCAGGCTGGCAAACCCTGACATAGAGGTCCAAGGAAGACCTCTGATGGCCTCTGTGGGGACAGAGAAGACAGGTTGTTCCCCACCCTTTTTTCTGCCCCAACATGTTGAGGGACAGATGCATTATCACTTCCATTCCACTTCCAGGTAAGAGATCAACTAAGGGAAGGCTCCCAACAGAGTCCTCCAGAGAAACTGGACCTGCCAAACATTGAGTGCCAGATACATTACAAAATAAAAATTCAGGCTCTGAACCTGCAGCATTAAGCCCTTCCTCAGGAAAGGGCTGGCTTGCAACACACTTGGCCTCTGCACTGAGTTTCCTACTATGCTTTCACTTGATATATTTACACATTAAAACAAAAGGAAATTGGAGTGGATAAAATAACTTAATTCCCAGTGCAGCGTACTGTGCGATGTTATTATTACCATAATCTGGAAAGTTTATGAGACTCTTGGTGCTTAGAGGTTGCTAATATCATTAAAATGCAGAAAAGGAGAGAGAAACGGTCTTTTGAAGAGGACAGAGTAATCGGTATTTGGTTCATAGGTCTAGCCTTTCATCTTTGTGAGCCTGAGATCCCATCGCTACAGTGGCAATCACGAGACCTCCTTCACAGAGAGGGTGGTGAGGGAGATACTGCATTGACACTCCCTCGGCACAGTCAGGAACCGTGAGGGCAGGCTGCTCACCCTGTTAGCAGCACAGCACCAACCGCGCTCTACTGCTGCCTTATCAGCAGACTAACACTAGCCATCACTGTTAGACCCTGCCTCATCACCACATCTGCCACTTGCACACATGTTCAGCAGACAGCCTCAAGGATAAAGAACAGGTATCTCCAAAGCTGTTGATCCAGCAGCCACAGATGCAGGGACACCGAGTCCACCCACCTCCGCTACCACCCTCCTGCAGGGAGGGGAGAGAGGGAAGCTGCACCTGGAGCTTTCCCTCTTCCTCAGGCTTAACCTACCACCCTGCTTTGCAAGGCAAGCGATGCCCTCCCATATGTCTGGTGTAATTATAAGTCAGCCTCTTCTGCACAGAAGCTGGGCAAAGAAGCCAGGGTCCTTCCCCATCCCTGTTCACAGGCTCCCTGGACTCACATTGCTTAGTTACATGGGAGCATGGTGGGCCAGCAGTGGCTGCTAATCTGCTGCTCAAACCTCTCAAGAACCCGCTGGTCTCCTTTCCTCACCCTTACCATCCTGAGCAAGTGATGAGTAAGGGGTGCATCCTGAAGGGAGTTCTCAGCAAAAGGGAAAATAAAATACATGGTGTTTATGGAGCACATGGGGTTGAATAAGCATTCCATTCAGGAAATCCACATGTGGCACTTGTTGATGAACAGCCACTCTCAGTAATTGCCTGTCCATGGGTGGAATTGCCCTGAAGTACTGTTAGTTACAGACTGCATGGCAAAGCACCCAGGGAGCATCCCAGGCCTTGAAGTCACTGCTTTAGTTAGCATTTTATCCTGTCTCTTCATGCAATGCACAACTCTGCTTGAAGAGCAGGGGCATACAAACGTGAAGATCTTTGAGGAAGGGATCAAGGCCCCTTAGCAGAGCACAAAAAGAAGCCAGCACACAAATAAAGGGAAGAGACACGCTAGTAACTCTCAGGAGGAGCAAGGAAGGTCTAGTAGGATGGCAAGGGTCTGCAGGGGCAGCATCCTGATGGTCAAACAAAACACCTCGCTCATGCCTGCTCTGGGAGGGGATGGCAGCTGCCTTCTTGTGTGCTCCGTCACTATTCATCTGGTCTCATTGATTGCTCCACTGTGGATAAAGACCACAGGTTTTGCTGAAACTTTCAACAGAACAAATTAGCCAGGCCAGCACCAGCCCACAATGCTGGGCATGGTATCGATGGGCCATTTGAAAAGGAAAATTCACTCCAGCTTGAGGACGATTATGGCAATAATAATACACAATCAGTGTCCATTAACACTGTCAGCAGGGCTGTGGATCAATAGCATATTAATGGCTGAAGAAAGACCGCTCATACCTATCAGCAGTTAAGACCAATAGCAGAGGGAGAGGAGATGGCTGCAGGCAGGTGCAACCGAGCCCAGGCACCAGCTGTCTTTGCTCAGCCTGCCCCGGGGAACCCCTGTCACCCCGTTTTATGAGCACATTTCCTGGCTGTTTGCTCAGGGGCCACCTCCTCCCCACCTCAGCCCCACTCAGCTTCTCTGTCCAGCACAATGGCAAAGGGTGCACAGCCCCTGCAGGGAACCCCCTGGCTGAAGCTGCCCAGTACAGCTTAGCCTGATTAGGCTCTGACTTTTAACACAAGGCCAGGCTAGTCCCTTAACAGAGAGGGAGGTGATGCAGAAGCCCCCAGGGATAGCTGAGGAGCGAAGCTCATCCATGGTCCTGGGTCTCCTCCCACTTCTTGGACTTCTCTTTTGCACAAGCTCCTCTTGTTGACTCTTTCAACACAGTGTGCTGCCTGGGCATCTCTGTGCTATCACAAAGCTATCGTAAAGCAAAAGTCACCTGGAACCCCTCCCCTGCAGACTGTTGCTAAGGGGTACAACCCCAACCCAGACAGATCTCCACTGAGCCTCTTATGCTCCCATGCATCAGTGTTCTCTCTGCAGCCCAAAACAGGTACGCTCAAAAAAAAATAAATAAATCTGCTTACTGTACTCCTAAATCTCTAAATCTGCAGCAGGGAACATGTCCTATTTCATCAGCAAAATGTCTCTGACTCCTCTGGTATTTGTACACTGATCATGACTAGAACACAAACATCAATCCATCCACAAAAGAAACACAGCCACTTCTGAGATATGCAAAGGAACCACGTCTAACCCTATACAACATGCCACAGCACTCTTGAGCAAGAAGAGAATATAATATTCATTGGGAAGTGCACTGAGAAATGACAGAGTTGTGGAAAGTAATCACTGAGCATGAAACTTGGCTACTTAAAATAGCATGGTATTTTTTTTCCTTGGAAGAGACCAAGACTATGTCTTTACATCTCTCGCTGATTACATCTCCAGAAAGAGAGTTTCCTTTCACAAAACTCAGCCAGATGATTTACACAGTCTTAAAATAACTTTTTCCTTAATCAATGTCACTTCCTTGAAGCATCTCTGTAATTTTGTTTCTTTTAGAAAAATGCCAGCAACAAAATCATGAAAGATGTCATGAATAGCAGGTACACCCCCCAGTGACTGTAACACCTGCTCCCGAGACCTTGGTTCAGTTTAAAACTAAAGCAGCATTGTGTGCTTTACTAAAGTATCAGAGCCACTAGATCATCACTGATCACCCCCAAACCCCAACTCCACTGCCTACAGCAGCTCACTAGTTTTTCCAAGTGTTCACAAAATTTTCTTACATAGGTCCACCTAGCTGCAGAGTATCAAGAAGCAGAGCAAAATCGATTGGGAACTTTGTTTGATAGGAATCGAGTGCCAGATGTTACACTCACAACATTATGGTGGCATAAACTCTGCATCACTGCCTAACCCATATGCCTGAGTGGAATTTGTATAGACAAGTCCATGCCAGCAATATGAAGTAGGTTGTCTTTAAATCTTTAGGGGCTCCAGATATGGTAGCAATCAGAGCCTGCACCTCAGTGATACTGTCCTGGAAGCTTCCAGCTTTGGTTAGGAAATGAAAAAGGCATGTCTGTCTCAGCCATAAAAGAGACTATATCATCTTGCCCAACGCACTCCCCACTGTGCCAGCTTCAAAGCCTGACTTGTATCTTTAAATCTTGCTGCAAAACCCAACAAGACACAAAGCCACACTTGGGTGAGGTGATCCCGCCAAGCTGAGTGCTCAAAGCATTGCGCTTAAAAATCCATTTCTTGTCTGGTTGCTAATTTAAGTTCCTAAGCATTTTAGGGGAAAACACAAATGAGAAAAGCAGCTTGGGGGAGAAATCGGGCATCCTCTATTCTAGAGACCACTGACAGACTGACCTGTTTATCAGCTTGTAAAATACCTGAAAGTGAAACGGTCCAGTCCAAGAAAAGAGGGCTGCAAAGAGAAGACCTCAACTGGACATGAGCAGCACAGACACTCATCCTGCCTGTGTTCTTGAGAAACAGTCCTGGGAGGACAGCCCAGCACCAGGCTCCTGGGCAGCTTTGATTCCTTGCCTCCCTACAGAAACTCCCACCAGGTCTCCAGTCCCCTGAGTCAATCTCCAGCTATTCCACGCACCCACCACTGTCTGAAGGAGAATGAACAACATTTCAATTTATTTATAAATGACCTGGATGAGG
>NW_010312947.1:0-3400 GCF_000700745.2 Antrostomus carolinensis
CTGCCCAGATGCAACACTCTACACTTGCCCAAATACATATACAAATAATAGCTGCTCGTAGATGTTTATAGATCAAGGTCAGTTGATCATTAGCCCAGTACCTCCTGTCACATCCAGAAAGGTACATACACACCTTTGTTCACTGAAGTTAATCCAGATTTATATCTCCTGCAATAAAAAACCTGATTTTACCTTCAGCCAGCTGGCCAGTCCAGCCAGTGTATTTTCTGTATCTTGTAGGGCAGTAGTCATTAAACTTGATAATGGACTAACAGTTCCAACAGTGAAGAACTTGCCTCGTCTCCTGAATATCTCAGGTTCTAGTAAAACAAGTGGATCCATCCTGGCTGCAGGCCAGCTGAGAAGTAGAAAGATTTATGAAAACTCTCAAGAAAACATTTCAACCAGCTGTAATAGAAAGGAAATCTATACAACATCTGAATCACAGAATTATTACCCTGCCACTCCATACAGTATTACCAGGGTCCCTCCAGCAACTACATTATTTAATAGACCATTTAATAGACTGTTCGGAATCCAGTTGTCTTCATTACAGCAAACAGGCAAACGCAGGGATAATGGAGCTATTTTGTGAGAGGAACAACTGCTTGGAACAAAAGGTGAAACAACACACTGATAAACAGAGAAGTCTCGCAACTGGCAGAAGTAAAAAAACATTATATGGGTTGAAAAAACAGAAAAATTCAGATACTAAACAGCTTCATTCTTAGGCAAGCAAAAATAAATAAATCAATAAATATGAATGGGAAGGGGGAGGCATGTGGTGCTAATTACCTGATATATATCACATGGTCAAGTGCTTGCACAGATGTTGAACATTTTTTAGGATGAGTCAAGACACTGACTGTTTCTTCAGGACAACCCCAACATCTGCTAACAATCAAGATGGAGACAAGGTCCAGCATTTCACATTGTCCCTACAGAACACGGTGATTTAATATTTGTAGGGTCATGATTCAATTTCAAAACAGATCGAGTATGGACGAGCCATACAGTGTCTGATCCAAGGAGGTACTGAACACATGAAAGAGAACAGAGAAAAGCATGTTCAGGAACTTCAGCACACTACAGCATCAGCTCCTAAATCAGCTCTAACCATAACCCCGCTGAAGCATCGTAGTGCTGGATTCAGTGGCTGATTACCACGAAAACTCATGAGAGGAGCATTGAACCAAAGTGCTACGATAAGGTAGGCTGCAGGGATAGGCAGAAAACTGTTTTCCATGATGGAAAAACATCAAGATTTATGGGGGTTTTTTAAAGAAAGAAAGAAAAAAAAAGAAGAGTATTTTCAAATACTAAACTTGCAGTGCTTTTCACACTGAGAATCTGAGAATTTTAAAGAGTTGTTAGTTGGGAAAATCTGTACTAAAATACAAATTTATCAAAAACAACTTCCTCCTTCATGGTTTCACCCACAGCTCAACTTAAATAATGACTTAGCAAATGACCCCGAGTTAGGAGCAGCTGTCCCAGAGCCTGAACCTCAGAGTGGCAAGACATTCCCCAATTCCTCCTTGTGATAATACAAGAAAATAAATTTCTTGATGGTTTTGGGGCAATAGCACTCTCCTCCATGACATGGAGGCTTTGAGCAACCTGGTCTAGTGGAAGGTGTCCCTGCTGATGGCAGGGCGGTTGGAACTGGATGAGCTTTAAGGTCCCTTCCAACCCAAACCAGTCTGTGATTCTATGATGTCTGCCAAGGTTGAAGAGCAGTGGGGAAGAGTGCCAGGGCTCTTGTGAGACATCCCAGGACAAAATATCAGGTATTGCTTCTCTTTTCATTCGCTCCCTTGGGCAGATAGCTGTGTCAGAGCTGTGACAGATGCTCATCATGGTCTTCATCCTGACGTGGTTGTGCATCCCTCACTCGGAATTCAGATCCCACAGAAGGGACCTGCATCATTACTTCTTGACACAGCTTTTAACTAATTGTTTACCAAAATTACAGTAATTTGCCCAATTTTTTCCAGTTTTAGTACTTCATAAAACATATTCAAGATTACCTTAATATCTTCTACATTTTAATGGAGAAAAATTCCAGAAACTCATAAAAGTTACTTGTTTCTACAGCAAACAATATAATTTCTTTTTCCCAGATCTAAAATATTCATACGTTTTACATCTGAACTCTCAAGTCTTTCCAAGTCTAGGAGTGACTGCTGGGTTTTGCAGGGTTTTACATTGAGGTTGACAATGGGTGCAGACTCATGCCCAGATGTCCTGGGGCTGCTGCTGGTGGGGATCCCACACTTGGGGACAAAGCAAGATTTTTAATTATTATTATGTTTCTTTAAAGTAAAATTTCAAAAGAGCTCCAAACAGTTACATATTACAAGAATAAAATTAGCCACTAATATTGCTTTTCCCCTCTCTGTGCTGGAAACTAAAGCTCTTTTAGGACTTTCCATCAGAAAAAAGACTTTCTCCATCAGTTACTACTACTGGTAGTAGTAACAACCCATTTACAGCCTCAAACTCGAAATAAACAATTTGGACATTTTGATTCTCCACACACTTCAGCTTGAAAGGAAAGTAAAATAAACATGTGGACTTGCAGCTCTGCCCATGTGCAAACAATTTTAAAGACAATTAACCTTTCAGTTATAAGACTAAATTACAGCACTGTGTTAGAGCAACCTCTCGTGCCTGCACTTAGGACGTTCCACATCCAGTAGCCCTCACTTTTGGAGATAACTTAGAGAAAAAAAGCAAATCCTGGGGTGGCCTGAAACAAAGAGGAATCCACTATGATTCACATTAAATATGCTAATATAATCTGAACAGAAAATTGGATCACTAGGAAAAATACATTCATATATAAAAATTTTACCAGAGCCGTCATTAACACAGATCAGGATGTCTAATGTAAAGTGTGTGCTCCAGTGGTCTTAAATACAAGAAAAAGTATGTCTTGGTAAATTAGTACTCTGGAGGCCAAAGTTGAGAATGGAATAAGGGCATATCTTCATTTTCAGCAAACATCAATTCTTTTTCATGGTAATACCATTAAACAATCCTGTCAGGGCAAAATTTCTCTGGGAGTGTTCCAGTACAAAAGTACTTTTTCCTCTGGGATTTTTATCATGCCAAGTAATAAATATTTTAGCAATGTTTCACCCATTTAAGCATGAGCTTTGCCACAGCAGGAGGATGATAACGCATTCATCCATGGTAGAGTTTGAGGCATTTCCAGGGTGGGTTGTTGTCACCTGGTAGATCACTGTGATGGAGACACAGGATTTAGCTTTTCCTTTGTCACCATGAGTTGGCACAGGGCAGGGTGACAAAGCTGGATATCTAACGTAGGGCGATTTTTCTTTAGATTATATAAAATTTCAGCTCCATGAACTTCCCTGGAAGGACTGGGCTTGTT
>NW_010312947.1:3422-14026 GCF_000700745.2 Antrostomus carolinensis
GGGTACGGCCTGACTGCATCCACAGGAAAGATGGGAAACCAGGGCTTGGAGCTAGATCTCACCATCAAACTAGGGATTTGTGTTCCCATCCAAATATTAACTGAAGCAGTAGACTTCTGTTTCAATGAAAACAACATCCAGATTTTACTGCACCAACCAGATTAAATAAATTTTGCTTTTTCTAATTTTACAGAACAGCAAAACAGATAAAAACTGATCTAAATTACCAACTCAAAATTGTAACCTGCTCTAGAGCTGATGACAAAGCCCTATAATTTCCTAGAAAAACACATCTTTCACCAAAACTGACAACTCAGGAAGTACTGAATTTGTACCATTATTTGTACCGGAGTCCTGGGCATGGGTGTTGCCTCCTGGAGAGAGAGCAGTGAGAGGAGAAAAGATGAGAGGAGAAAATGAAAGGTTTTCTTACTTTGCTGCTAGGCTTCAACCTTCACCAGTTGAAAATTATTTCAAGATTATTTCAAGAGAAAAAAATTTCAAGAAATGGGCTTTGGGAAAAAAAAATAAGTTAATTAAAAAGTGTCACCACCTCCACGTAACGAAATGAACTTGCTTACCTTGTGGAGCCCAATAAATGTTAAAACTTTGGCTTTTATTTGTCCCAGTTGTAATCCACGACGTGCTACCATGTTTCTTCAACATCTGGGACTCATCTTATCTCTCCTACAGACTCAGTGGTCTGCAGAAAAGGCATGCTGAGGCGCAGATGTGCGGCGTCACGCAGGCTTAACGGCGTGCTAAGGGAACAAATGAAAAGGTACGTGTTAACAATTGGGGGGTAAGTGCAGGCGCTTCGGAAGGTGGAGGATTTACAAATCCTCCAAAGAGGAGCAATCAAGAGCAAACAGACCTGACTTTCTCACTTAGGCATGGTTATTAGGTTGGGTCTTGCTGCAGGCTAATGGGTTTCATTAGGGAGAGGAGCAGCTCAAGTTCTCCAAGTCTTCTCCCTCCTCCTGCGCCTCACGTTGGGTAAGGCTGCAGAGGAGGGGGATATTTGTAAGACATTTCTCGTTACGGGGTGGAAGGACACATCAGTCAAATCCTCTTTCTGCTTAAAGAAAAGGCAGATCTTCTCTAAAGTGGTTTGCTAATAGAAATTCGACTTTGTCGAAGACATGCATCTTTAAACCACAGTGCC
Organism: Antrostomus carolinensis; assembly: GCF_000700745.2. NCBI lineage: Eukaryota > Metazoa > Chordata > Aves > Caprimulgiformes > Caprimulgidae > Antrostomus > Antrostomus carolinensis. The sequence continues at coordinate 4,588 of NW_010312947.1, forward strand.
GGAGAAAAGCTGTTTCAACAAGTACATCTTTTATAATAAATACAAGGAGATTCACAACCCGAAAGGAAATTGTATTTAGGAATAAATTTGTGTTAGGATTTTATTACTAATTCATTACATTCTTAATCTGAAAAATCCTGAAGCAGCACAACTGCTTTAGAATTATCATTAATAATTACATTGATACTGAATTCCTTTATGCAAATGGTACAGTAGACTTAGCGATAGGACTCTTTGTAAACCTCCTGAGTGTTTGCAGGAAGTTTAATTCATTTCATATCTCCTTTAGTTTGCAAATGAGGTGTGAAACAATTGTCTGTTTCTAGAAGGTGTCAGCATTCAAGTGCCACAGACCGTCCGTAGGCAGCTCTGTTGAGTTAATGGATCGGCATATACTGTCATCCAATATATCCAAAGTCATGCAGTCATCGAGTGAGGTCATCCAGATACTATTAATTATTACAATTTATTGAGTGCTGACAGCATGCTTGGCACTGTATAGATGGCCTGTGTCACTTTGCAGTGCCCCAGGTCTGGAAGTCCCCATCAGCCATACCAGGAGAGAAGGAGATGGGAAGTATCAGCCAGGACAGGGCTGTGGTTGGGCAGAACGACACTGGGACGCACCTGATAAAACATGGACCATCTCCAACCCATCATTAAGAGCTCCTCTGCCTTCCCTGAGGAGGAGAGAGCTCCTGAGCACGTCAACATGGCTGATTAATGAGATGCTGTAACCTCCCAGATACTTTTTTTTAAAAAAATTCTTACATTCTCTTTTTTTTTTTAAAAAAAAAAAAAGGAAGACATGCTGTTGCCAAATATTTCTGTGAAGGAAACAAAACTATTTTGCTAAAGAGATTTCATTTGAATATGTTGTGTCTGAGCCTCATCCTGGAGTATCTCAGCTTTCGTATCAGTCTCTGCTAATGAGTTTCGCTCCCTGGGTAGTATGTGTCTGGTAAATTTTTCAAGAACTGATCATTGTATATTTTATTTTCTTGTTTTCACTGTATATAGAGTTGTCATTTTTAATTCATTGCCCACTGGAATTTTATGAAGGAAAACTTACATTCTCTTCAAAATAATATGAGCACGTTGGCACAGATTTTAATAGATGCGTGTTATGCTGCAGGTGAAATGTTCCGAGTCTTATCCAAGTGTGTGAGAAACGGGGCGACATGGACCACGTTGAGAAAGCACAACAGTTATAGAGATGAGAAACTTGTTTTTCCCATGGCAGGAGGAACTGATAGTTTAGAAAAAAAGTCCTACTTCTTCCAAGTACATATTCTGGCCATTGCTCTTTCTGAAGCCCATCACTACTCCTGGCTTCTGGCTTGAGATTAGAAGATTTGAGCTCAGCAAATTGAGGATTTTGTTGGCACAAAAAATGCAAGTTTAATTCTGATTTACAGCCAAGAGGGGTAACATAATCTTACTTGACAGCATTTAAAAGTGCATAGCAGAATCAAGTGGTTTAGCCTATTTTAGCTGTTTTTGCTATTAGATTTCTAAGAAAAGACAAAATAATAAAATTAGCCCATCCACAAAGCTCAGGGTCTCCTCCCAGGACAAACAACTCTGTTTATGGAGGGTGAAGATTCCTTACCTACCAGGTCTGTAAAAAGGACCTAGGAAAGACACTGCCATGAATGAGTCACTTAGTGGCCACCATTCAATTTGAAAATCAATTTAGAAACTATTTTCTCTTTCTCCACACAGCGAGGGAGAGCACAGCCTGGCCTGGGGATGTCAGTACCCAAAGCATTCCCATAGTCCAGTCCCAATCCACTCTTATCACATCCCATCCAAACATCTCCCCAGCGTAAAGAATCCAGGTTTTTTGCATCTCTCAGAATGTCACAAATTAAAAGAAAAACAACCACCACCTCATGCAGAGCATTTCACAGAATCACAGAATGTCAGGGATTGGAAGGGGCCTCGAAAGATCATCCAGTCCAACCCCCCCTGCCAGAGCAGGAACCTAAATGAGATCACACAGGAAGGGGTCCAGAAGGGTCTTGAATGTCTCCAGAGAAGGAGACTCCACACCCTCCCTGGGCAGCCTGTCCCAGGGCTCTGTCACCCTCACTGGAAAGAAGTTTCTTCTCAAGTTTAAGCGGAACCTCCTGTGTTCCAGCTCACACCCATTGCCCCTTGTCCTACCATTGGGCATCACTGAGAAGAGCCTGGCTCCATCCTCATGACATTCGTCCTTAACATATTTATAAACATTAATTAGGTCACCCCTCACCCTGACTTTCTACTTGAAATCACAAATGCCTTTGCTATGATGCTCATTGATCACGAGGCCAAGCATCTAAAATACTGCAACAAACCACGCTGACAACTCGGGTGTCTCTCAAGGAACATGCAGAGCAGAACAATATGGACATTCTGCAGAAAGCTGTGCATATTAAATGACAGCATATTTATCTGCTTTTGTTCGTTTCCTTTGCAAACACGTTTTATTGTGACTAAAGAAGATGGATAGGCAGAATAAGTTATTGGGTAACTAAGCCCAGATATCAGAGGACAAGGAAATATTTGACATCTTAGCGGTAATTTTTAATCAGAAAACCTGCACACACACACAAAAAAAAGAAAAAACAAATACATAATAAAGTGATTCCACAGGAGAAAAATGTATGACTTCAGCCTTACCCATAACATTATAAATGGGTTTTGTCAGCTCGCCGTCTTACAAGGCTCATTGATAGTAAATTAAATTTGGTCAGTTTATAAAGGTACTGCTTTCATGTTTCTCTCATAAGATCTTACATTCCTCCGAGGTTTGGAATCACCTTGCTTCTCCTAGCTTGTCTTCTGTCTTCTATTCTTCATTACACAACAGATGACCTATCAGATATTCTTCTTCTACTCCAACAGATTTCCCGTTGCCAACCTTCAATGAGAATAAAGCCTGCAACCCTTTTTATCTTCATTCCGCTGCTGTTTCCGTCGGGTTGTTGTGGGTTGGTTTTTTTTTCCCTCCTAAAGATCGTTTGCCAGCGTTGCTTTCTCAGTTTTACCCAGTGGAACAAGCAGTGTCTTCTGAACTGACAATTCTGACTTTTTGCTGCTTGTGATTTTTCTAAAGCATGACAACTACTTGCATGAAGACATGCTAAACCTTTTCAGATAAGGAACTCAAAAAAAAACAGAACAGCCTTTCAAAGAACAGGAGTAGTTACTGCAGAATGAAACAAGTCTCCTATGTATTAATTTAATTCAGTCCTACCTTTTCTATGGCAAGAACAATTAGAATCATGCCTTTTTTAAGAAATTAGATTTTTTTTTTAAGAAGTGTATTATTACACAAAACAATTTTATTTTCCCTAGCAACATAAAAAAAAATCTTACTAATCTTTAGTATATTTTATTCTGTATGAGAAATATAAAGAGAAATAAATAGGAAATGGATCACTGCCATTCTATTACAAGTAAAACAGGTCTGGGGCAATATTAAAATAAAAAAATTAAAAATTCCACTGTGTATATCTCATCTTCCACTTTGTAAATTAATTATTGGTTTGTGGGCAGTCATAGGAGGGCATAGGTGGATGTAAAGTTTGTTACTGGCTGTTGTGTATTTTGGGTAATTGAGCAGAAAAGGGACAAAAAAGACCCAGCAAGAGTCAGATGCAGGGATGGGTGAAGCTGCAGAGGTGAAATGCATCCACTTCCATGCACTGGTTTTGCTCTTGCAGAATATTCTTACCCCTGACCACCCCAGAGGGCTTCCGCACAGGCTGAAATGGAGGGGCCACCACTGCTTCTGCACGTAGCATGGCAGAACACACTTGGATTTCATACTCTTTTAGCAAAACCTCTGAGATTTCCTCCTCTCTTCCTCCCTCCTTCTCCTAAATAGCAGTGAAACTACCTCTTGACCTCACCAGGGCTTGCAGTTCTAGCAGCAGGGCATAGTGTCTGTTCTTTAAAAGACAGTCCCACACTAAGAATTAAAAGAAAAACACGGGTTTCTGAATGAGCAAAAAGAGTTCTTGAGTACATGTCTAGGAATTGCTTCTTTAAAGCTCTTGGTGTGACTAATCTGTGAGTAACAAGGCCAGGAATGGAGCAGGGGCACATAGGAAGGGTGCTTGAGCTGAGGCCATGGAGCTGCCTAAGGCAAAAGCTGTGCGTTGGGGTGAGGAAAAGCCAGGCTCACAGTAATACATGAAATAAATGAGCAGTTCTCAAGACCACAAGTTAGCCTGGATGGTCTGATCAAGTATCTGCTGTGCAGACAGTGAGCTGTGCTGGAGCTTGGGTGTGGGTGATGTGGCTGAAGGCCAGTCTGGAGGGGTCTGGGGTGATGCTAATGGACTGAGGGATGATGCCAGGAGAAGATCTACTCAGGTTTGTAAGTCTGAGAATTGTAAAAGAATGATTCATGGTGATGACAGAGATAGAGTTTGTTTCACACAATCCTTAACACAGGTAATAGAAGTTCAAGGGGAAAAGCTGGATTCCTTTTTAGAGAGAAAGGCATTACCCACGCCTTTATCTCTGCTCTTCAGAGGGAGCTTTCATCAATACTCCACCTAGGTGAAATGCTATTAAGACATACACTACTGAGGACAACAACTGCTATAAAAGCAGCTGAGGAGACTAAGTCAATAGATCCTTACATACAGAAACAAAACTATTTTATCCCTCTTCCATAATGGATTGGGAGAAGAGCTATCAGGTTATATTATCTTATTGTAAATGTGAATGGAGGCTAATAGCCTTCTCCAGCGCTAAATTAAAAGGAGCGTTGAATCGATATATGCAAGAAGATGAATCAAGTGTCCATTTCCTTGAACTGATAGCAAAAAATAATGTGATAATGCATGAGAAGCCCCACTCTAACAATGCTAGTGTGGAACCGTAGAGTTTCCATTCAGCGCCAGAGACTCGATGCAAAACGCATTGCAAAACAGAAACGAGCGCTGTGAATTCACCTACTTCACTTACCAATAACTTTCGCTCAGCAGCAAGAATCTGTCAACTCATTTGTTTTTCTCTCCTGCTAGGTTGGAAGCAGTGCAAAACAGATCCTTTCAAATCATTTGTTATCATACCCGCTCTTGTTTGCTCGCCCCGGTGGCGTCTCCGCCGTTAAGTGATGGTCCTGTAACAATTCCAAATTGGCTTTCAGAGTTATTTTGCAAAACTAAAAGGCAGCAATCAGAAATACATCACTTGCTCCCTGCTGACTTCCTTAGGTCCGAGCAAGACAGTTTAAAGGTGAGAGAGAGGATGTAATATTCAATCACACCTTACCTCTTCATGGAGCATCTTCTTAATGCCATCAGCACCACTCTTTACCTGAAATTTTAGAGAATTAAACTCTAATTGCCAATTGGTGCTGTCACGACCACTGTTATGTTTGCAGAGGTACTGACTCATCTCACAAGCTTTTTAATAAAGTAGCAAGTTCCTCACTGAGGTAAAGTGCAAGGGAAAAAGAGGTAAGAGAGGTGGTCATTGACATTATCAATGTATTGATTGGAGTGAGGAGCCTGGATTCTGTTTCCAGCTCTGTCATAGACTTCCGATGTGACCTTGAGCTTCTCACTTTCTTCATCCCGTTTCCCTAGCAGTACAATGAGGACAATGATAATTCCTCACCCCTTCCCTTTGTGCTGCAATGGACACCACACATTATCTTTTGACAATATGTTAAAGTGCTTTCCCTGAACCCTCTTTGTATGATGTGATACAGATATAACCTTTGGGGTTACAGATATAACCCTTTGGGGGCCTACAAGAAAGCTGGGGAAGGACTTTTCATAAGGGCAGTTAATGACAAAACAAGGGGAAATGGGTTTAAACTGAAAGAGGGGAGGTTTAGATTAGATATTAGGAAGAAGTTCTTCACTGTGAGGGTGGTGAGACAGTGTCCCAGGTTGGTCAGAGAAGCTGTGGCTGCTCTTCCCTGGAAGTGTTGAAGGCCAGGTTGTATGAGGCTTTGAGCAACCTGGTCTAGTGGAAGGTGTCCCTGCTGATGGCAGGGGGGTTGGAACTGGATGATCTTTAAGGTCCCTTCCAACCCAAACCATTCTATGATTCTATGATTTTCCTTCACTGAAAGCTAGTTTTCCTTTAAAAAATAAACAAAAAAAATATATGAGTATGGCTCGGAAGCTGTTGAGCATTTCAAATAGTCTTATGATATACTTATATTATTGATATCTATCAGAGTCATGCAATAATTGAGGTTGGAAAGGATCTCAGAAGTTGGTCTAATCCACCCAGAGCAACAGTTTGGATCTTTTATTCACAGATAATAAAACTGCACAATATATATGCCTGTTAATCTGAAATACTGTCCAGATGGCTCAAGACAGGACAATCCTGTAGTACACCAGTGAGAAGACCTCCTTCCTCAGGGAAACTAAAGCCAGTTCTCTAATTCAGTCAACAATTTCCATCTTTGTTTCAATTCTATTTCAGCAACTTCTACTCTTATTTGACTGAATCCCAGGACTCATGAGTCTTTCTGGAAATTTCTGCTTCTCTTAGTCTTCCCTTTCAATTATCACTTTTGTCTTTCACCCTCTTCACTTTCTTCTGCAGAACATCCTACAATGGAACTCCTACTTCTCCTGACAACAAGGTCAAGGGCTGAGCAGCTTATTCACATAGTTTAATGTCCATTTTTATACAAATAACTCTCAAATCTAGCTCTCTGGTCACAATTTGTCTCCTTTCACTCAGCTTTCTCAAAAAAATGACACCTATTCCTGAATGTCTCCATGCAAATTCTGATTTAAAGTGTCCAAAATTGGACTCCTGATCTTTCCTCTTCAGACACCCTCCTTCCCGAATTCACTGTCAGCCCTGTCAATACTCTTATCTTTCCTGTCATTCAGAACTGTAAATGAAGTGGTCATTGGTGATGACATCCTACCTTTGATATTTTAGCCAATTAATGGTGACTAGACTGACAGAGATATGAAGATAACGAGCACCCATGTTATTATTTGTAAATGTATCTGTGAACTTTGATTTTTATCTGTAAAAAGTGTTATCTTAATACAGATGAATAACCTTATACCTGGGTCTGATAAATCTAAAATCTGAAAATAAAACCTAGAAACTGTTACAGGTTTTAACTAACTTCTCTGGGGAAAAAAAAAAAGCAAATTATTATCAAGAAAGATTTTTTAAAAGGTCCCTAATTAGGAGATGATGCTAATGGATAGTTTCTAAGATGAAGTGTAAGAGCTTACATGTTAAATTTGGACTTTTAGAAAGGCAGCACATTCACAATATCCAGATGTAGATCTAATGCTTTCCCAGTCCCAGTAAGGTCTTGTAGAGGAAATACGTTCCATGCTGTATTACAGATGAGAATGAAACTCCAGCAAATTTATACACCCTACAGCAACAGGGACTTGACCAAGGCCATATGGACCAGTTAGAACAAGTCCAGAGGAGGCCACGAGGATGATGCGAGGGCTGGAGCAGCTCTGCTGTGAGGACAGGCTGAGAGAGTTGGGGCTGTTCAGCCTGGAGAAGAGAAGGCTCCGGGGAGACCTTCTAGTGGCCTCCCAGTACCTGAAGGGGCTCCAGGCAGGCTGGGGAGGGACTTTTCATAAGGGCAGTTAATGACAAAACAAGGGGAAATGGGTTTAAACTGAAAGAGGGGAGGTTTAGATTAGACATTAGGAAGAAGTTCTTCACTGTGAGGGTGGTCAGACACTGGAACGGGTTGGCCCAGGAAGTTGTGGATTCCCCCTCCCTGGAAGTGTTGAAGGCCAGGCTGGATGAGGCTTGGAGCAACCTGGTCTAGTGGAAGGTGTCCCTGCTGCTGGCAGGGGGGGTGGGACTGGATGAGCTTTAAGGTCCCTTCCAACCCAAACCATTCTATGATTCTATGATTCTATATCTGTGCTTCCACTATATTAAATTATCACAATCCTGTTAACCAGAAGCTGTCTGGTTATACTGGTTTGCAGGGAGCAGTGTCAGTACAGCTCAGGTTCGGACCTCACCAGCCAGCTCAGCACCGCGCCAATCTACAAGAGCATCTGTTCACACACCGCAGGATCTCAGCGGTCAGCATGTTCTTCCCTGATCCATGCCCGTGTGGTGTTGTCAGACAGAGAGAGGGAAAAGAGAAACTAATACATCAGCAAAGTGCAGGAGAGGGAATAGCAGATGATGAGAGACCAAAATGTAGCTTTTTCCACAGAAGGAAATTGGTGGAAGGACTCACATGAAGGACACTAGCTTCTGAAGTTCTGCCATAACCCTTCCACACACACCAACCATGCAGGGTAAAGAGCAGAAATTCTTCTGAAAACTCTCATTTAAATAATTATTTAAGAAAACCACCACCAATACTCTAATATCTCGAAGGTTTTATGCTTCCCTTCCTACTTGCTACAACAGGTTTTTTTAAAGTTAATAATGACTGACTTTTAGACTGCCAAGCTCTGTCATGTGGAGAAGCTACAAGCCTCTCCTCCTGCTGCAAGACTGTCATCCTGCTGCACCTCACACATGCCTTCTGGCTGTAGATGCTTTCAAGATTCCCCCAAAGGCTTTTCCACTCTGTCAGAAAATAAGTGAGCATCTTGTTTCTGTGCAAGATGTTGTTTTCTAACTTTTTTTTTTTTTTTTTTCTCTAAATTTAAGTTCTGGGACAAACTAAGGCATTGTCTTGAAATGGGAAAAGCCTACACTCTGCTGCCTGACAGCTCTTGCAACTGTTTGAGGAAGACCTGGGACTCCAGCAACATTGCCAGTGCAGGTTAAAGGAAGATTTGTCATATATTTTCATAGAATCCCAGACTGGTTTGGGTTGGAAGGGACCTTAAAGCTCATCCAGTTCCAACCCCCCTGCCATCAGCAGGGACACCTTCCACTAGACCAGGTTGCTCAAAGCCTCATCCAACCTGGCCTTCAACACTTCCAGGGAGGGGGCACCCACAACTTCCTTGGGCAACCTGGGACACTGTCTCACCACCCTCAAGATGAAGAGACTGTAAGAAAACTTCAAGCCAGGTTACTGGAAGGGGAGTCAGCAAAGAGAACTGAACTGGAAAAATGGTACTTGCTGCAGCAACAGACCATTCAGACTTCTCTAAATGAGTATTGCTTTTAGCATTGCACACATGTGACTTCTCCATAGTCCTGGCTAGATCACCTCATCATCACACCTTAGTAATGAGTGTTTCTGTCAAAGTGACAATTTATTCATATTAAAAAAAATAATGTAGAATATAATAATGTAGAAATAAAAAGAACTCAGTTCACAGCCAGTGCACTAGCCATGGTCAGCCTGCAGTGAGGCAAGAAGTGACCCTTGTGGGTTCAGCCTCTCCACACTTGGGTCTGATGGAGCTGGACTGAAGCAATGGCCATCATTGAGCCAGCAGAAGGCCTGTTTGTCATCTTTCCATAAATCCCAGAATTGGCTGGATTGGAAAAGCCC
>NW_010312948.1:0-24851 GCF_000700745.2 Antrostomus carolinensis
CGGGGGGTAGGGCTGTGCCCCTGCGTGTCACTCGTCCGGGGCATAGATGTCCTGGGGTCAGAAAAGCCTCTGTCCCCTCGCTGGAGAGCCCACTGCTTCCCCGCAGTGACCTTTATGTCATCCCGGTGCGAGGGTGGGATGTCTCTGACGGGGCCGCTACAAATGGTTCCGCTGACCTGCGGCGCTGCCGCTGGCGCAGGGCGGGGAGGCACTGGCCAGGCGGCTCTGGCTGGGGCGGGGGGCTGGCCCGGGGCTGCTCCCTCACAGGGGGGTCCTGCCCCGCTCCAGCACCATGCACAGGAGCTGTGCTTTCAGGGCATGGGCCACCCTGTTGAAGATCTTAGTGTGAATTAGCAGAGAGCGTGCCTGATGGACCGGTGCCTGAGGAGGGGTATGCCATGGGATACTGCTTTTCCCAGGTGGAGTAGAGTTTAATTGCTTGTCTACAAATTGGCTGTGGCCCCAGGCCAACCTTAAGAAACTGGTGCAGGAAGCCTTTGGGCAGCTTTTGGAGTCCTTCATCTTCCTGATTGTCACAGGCATATCCTTTCAGAGATACTCAGTCTCTTTGGCTGTGCCTTTTGCTGCTTTGAGGTGCATCAGCCCCAATGGACAGACCTTCCCAGAACTTTCCAGAACTTGCTTGTCTTGTGTTACCTGCTTAAAGAAAGTCACTGGCTTTAACTGTGTCTGTATAACTTCTCCCTAGTCTCCCTGCAGGTCCTCAAGAAAATAGGAGCTGCTTTGTCCCAGCTCTTATGTGCCACCCATATGTCATGTAAGAAGCATGCCATCCACATGGGTCGGACCCTTCAGAGCCTGTTGTTGAATCTTAGGTGCTATCATAGTTGCCTGCATGACATCCAACTGATGAGTTACCAAGCTTTCCTTTGCAAGCTCCTCTCTGTGTCCAGACACCCTTTTGGGGTCCTGGCATTCAACCATGACATCAGGACTCCCTTCCCCATCAAAGTGAGTGGGGAACCCTTGTGGACCAGCTTTTTCTCTTGTAGTAGCTGGCAGCTTCTTCATGGAGTGCAGTTCTGTCTGTCACAGGTCAGAAGGATCCCTGACACACATGTGTATGGAGACTGGCAGCATTCATCCCATTTTCTGGAATTCCTACTGTAGCTGCTTTCCAAGACTTCTCTAGACATTCACTCCTGTCCTACCTGCAGTGGCTGTAAATAACAGTCTAGCGTTGCCCTTCTCATACTGTGAGCTGACACAATCATTTTGTCAACCCATATAGGCAGAGTTTCTTTCTGTGGCATCTTCTCTCAGAGATCTTTTCCTGCTCCTAGGATATTGGAATTGCATGCTCTGTGAGATGAGAGCACTGTCAGGTGATAATTAGAGACTGCATACACAAGGGGTCAAATTGGATATATTTGGCATCTCAGAACTTGTTAGTTCTTGTAGTCTTAATGTTGCTTGAAAGTAGAAAACTGAAAATACATCCTGTTGGCTATTTACCCCTAGCTTTTCATAAGTGATTAAAAACACCATGGGCAGTGAAGAGTGTGGGGATGAAGGTGGTGAACTCCAGTTTACTTAAGTTTAACCAGCTGTGCTCGTGGATGGGTGTTTCTGCTTTTGAGTTGAGTGCAGTCTAGGGCGTGGGAGGGGGAACCTCTAATATGATAAAGAACAGAAAATGGCATGGGTACAGAGGCAGATGTGAATGGAGGAGAAAATTAGATACAGGGAGTGAGAGAAAGTGGAGAGCCTTTCATGTTTTGACATGGAAGATAAGCTGAATAAAGTTGAGAAAGCTACCTTCCAGGTACCTTGCCCTATCAATCAGGAGTCCTGGTTTAATTTGGAAGCTGGGAAGAAAAAAAAAAAATAATTAAAAAGTCACTCAATGGCAACTTCACAGTAGCAGTTAAAAAATTGGAAGTATGGGTAAAAACACTTACATGGAAAACTCTTGAATAGGATGGCTTGTGACTTGTAATGTGGTTTTCATTGTGGACTACAACTGAAAGGGTGTTGTAGTTCTTGAAATAACAACACAGACTAGACCTGATCCTTCTGCATTAAATGATTTGGGTGCTTTTTGCAAGCGAGAGAGCTGGAACAAGGCCTAGTCTGGGAAACACAAAACAGAGGAAGAGCAGTGTTTTAGTTCTTCCAATGTTTTTTCTTTTAATCCTCAGTTCCCAAATTCATATGACTGCATGAGGCTATCAAACTTCATATGAGTAAGGGGGAGTAAATTTATAGCCCCGGTGTTTGCAGTGGACGTTTTGGACAGTATGAACTCCGAAGGTTGAAACAGAAAATAAAAAGTCACAGTTTCATCATTAAAACTTGTATTTTAAAATCCTTGGAGTTGTCCATAATGTGAAAGTTGCAATGCAAGTGTTACACAGAAAAATGACAAGAAATTGTGATGTTATTTCCTGTTAATATACCTGACATGAGCCAGACTTACAAAAAGGTAAAGCACTATGTTGTTTAAGTTAAACTCATAACCAGACTTCCTTTACAAGCTGTGTTTGCAGTTGCCTCTTCCATCCTACTTAACTGCCTCCACACTACTGATTTTTTTTCTAGCGGTACCTGGTATTTCCATGTCTTTTCTCAGACTTGGGATCAATATGAAGGGACAATTCCCTTCTGTCAATATGCCTGTGGAGATAGCGGATCTAAAGGAATTATTTCAAGCACATAGTCAATATAAGGCTTGCTTCTTTCTTAAAATACTTTTTCTTGAAACACAAGAAATAAAGCTTAATCTTGCATTAGGCTCTCTATTAAAATTTGGTGGCAGTGTAAATGAAAGTTAGTCCTCCCCTGGATTTTGCAGCATAAAATCTGTGGCTTTGATCTTCAAAGCCACAACAGACTGTTCCAAATGTTCCTTCTTTTGTGGCCTGAAAGAATTAAGGAAATATGCACATGCTTCATTTCTAATGTGTGTTTTAACTTAATCTCATAACAAGAAGATTGGTGGAAGAGAAGCAGGCACTGTGTTGGAGTAATGAGAACAAATCTCTAGATTTTTCTTTTTAAGGGCTAAATGTTTAAATTTTTTTCCCTTCACATTATTTCATTTTGTCCTAATTTACTTGTACTTATGTCTGTTTTCTTCCCTAGAGGGAACTGCAAAGAAAGGATTCACAGTCCTCTCTAATTATAGTGTGTTGCTATTATAACAGTTAATGTGCCTCAGCAGAAAAATATCTCAAGACAGTTGTGTCTGAAATTGGGCTTTGCTGGGTTTTTGGTTTTGGGTTGGGTTAGTTGGGGTTTTTTTGGCATTTCAGAGGCTATTGCTGAGTTTTGTGCATTTGTTGGTAGGTCAGTAAATCTGAGCCACCTCAGATCAATTATGAAAATGGAGGAAGTTTCTAGACATGAAGGAGCATATACAGTTATGAGGAACAATGTAATTTACTAGGAAAGACCAGTGAAATCAAGGAAGGAGGTGTGACCAACCTAATCAACTTTCTCTGCTCAAAAGTAGAGCTTTCAAACTGGCTCCAGCTCATGCAGTATTGAAAGTGTGCTTGGCTAAAGGTCTTCAGCTTGGAAATCTATCAGAATTCCTTTGATTTCTTTTTTGTGAGATACTGTCCTATCTTAGTTCTATTTATAATAATTATTTTTTTCCAGAGTGAAGCTACCAAGGGAGCCTCATCAGCTTTTCAGACTGATCTGAGTGGAGGGATAGACTGAATTCAGAACAGTGCAGAAACAGTTCACAGACCTAGTTGACAAATTAGCTGACCATGGTAATGGATTCATTAAGGGAGGTCCCTCAGTTTTGCTGTTTGAGATAGCCAGCTCAGAGACTTTGCTTCCTGCAGTGGTGGTCTTGCTGTGCGGTGCAGCCTCTTTCCTTGCCTGTCAAGTCTCATGCTTATTGTGCCTTTTACCTGCATGCTGCTCTCTGCCTTCTCCCATGCTGCTAGGTGTCTAGGATGATGTTCAGCAGTAAAACATCTAATAACTTAATTTGTGTGTTGCTCAGATGATTCTTTAGGTGGATTCTACTCTTACACATAGCTAAGTGACTGGATAGATTGCCTTACGTTGCAGACAGATAATTATGTATTTGAGTGACTAGTGGGTTTTATGGTTGTGTTTTGTTTTCATCCCAGTGAGGCACTGCAGTTACTGGGGAGTGATGCAAAGCTTGTTGTGGCTGACACATGTTCAACAGTTTGCTTCCAGAAATCACATAATACTTTGTTTTTCTTGTGGAATAACTATTGTTGAGGCATATGTAAGGAGGAGTCAATCTAACTTGACTTTTAGCTTCCTGTCACTTAAATTAGTAGCAGGGCGGTGGAAGCTGGTAGAGGAAAAGCTGAAGGTTAACTAACAAACAGCAGTAACTAAGCCGATTCCGTGTCCATCTGTGACAAACTTATCCAGTCCCTAGATATCCTTCCTGATATATCCAGTCATAGACATTGTCTGTCATGGGCTACTGCTGGTGAGGGGAAGAGGGCAGTGTTAAAATACTGCAATAGGAACACACTAAATTGCCTCCTGCACTGGATAGGGGACAGCTTTCTTGTGGTCCATCCAGACTCCTTATTTTCCACAGTCTGAAATTCCCCTTTCGGGGATTTCAGGTTGGCTTTTAATGGATGGCAACCACTTGGACAGAGATCTCTGTGGTTGCTAGTCACCGTGGTATGGAGTACAGGTGTCCATCGGAGCCCCGTAGGCCAGAGTGTCAGAGCAGCACAAACTTCCTTGTGGGTAATGACACAAATATTTTCTTTTTCTGGAGCTCACTGAATAGCACTCTGTCCTAACTTTCAATCAGGCTTTCCCTGCCCCAGTTTGTCCATGTCTAGCATGTTTGTCATCCATACTACTGTATGGGCTGATGTTGGCCTCAGCGCTAGTTTGTTTCCTTCTGTTTCACTTCTGAATCTAAACTCCTGTGGGCTCAGAAGCCTTCTGGGAGCCACCCTTATTACATTTCTTTTTAAAACTTTCTTGGAGCACAGACAAATGATTCAGAAGTAGGGGAAACTCAAAGGAAGTGTGGGAGCAGTATGCTTACCAGCTCTAACTATAGAATCTGTAAGACTTGTACACACGGTCTTTAGTATGGCTTTCTTTTTCTTTTTTTTTTTTTCTTTTCAGAACAGATCCAAAAATCTTCTGTGTACTTGTTCTTGTAGCTGTATAGGACAGGAAGCTGATTTAAGGAGAGAAACGGAAAAGTCTTTATTGCCTGTGGAAGGAAAAGCAAGATTTATATGCTTTGAAAAGGTATGTATTAGATTTACTTGGTAAAAAGTCCAATAGTCATCAATACTCATTTGCATTAAGGTTCTTTCTCCCAAGAGCTGTCACTTCCTGCCATTCGCTACAGGAATTTCCCCTAGCTTTCTGTTTTCAAGGGGAAAGCTAGCTTGTCCTTGTTCCCGCCTTTGAAAATAGTGTCTCCTTAATTGTAACACTGTGTTTCTAAAGAAGCAATTCATTTGCTGTGCAACAGCAATTGCAGTTGTTTTCAGTTTAACTGTAAAGCAAGTTCTGTTTTTTCATTGGCATTCAATGGCAGCAAACTTGATTAGGCCTTTTAGTCCATAATGGAGGTACTACAAAACAGAAAATATGCCAAGAGTATACAGTATAGGCTGAGTGGCAAATGCTGAAGTATTATAATGTCACTAGTCCCACTGGTTTTTCTTCTTTCTTTGATTCATGTATTTTCATGTTCACAGATCCACTGTAGTTTTCTGCCAGTTAATGCTAACAGGAAAAAAAACCCAAACCAAAACAAAAAAACCCAGCTCATCTGCCTGAGGAGATTCTGTTGTAATGTCTCCAGTGACTGTTCCTGCACCAGGAGGTGAAGGAAATAATGGACAACATGGGAAACTTATTTTTTTCCTTTTTGTTTTTGGAGCTGTGTTGCTCTGCGCTGGATTCCTGCTTTCAGTCTTTATTCTCCAGTCCTGCCCATCTGGAACCTTCAGTGACTGCAATGAGGTCCTTAAAGCTGCTGGGCCTGTGCTGGCTGTAACTGGACTGGTTTGTGTTTTACTGGCACGATCAAGGGCCAGGCTGTATATAAGACAAAGACAATTGCAAAATGAGCAGGTGTACAGCCTTGTTTTTTGTCGTGGGAGCTGCCAGTTTGCCCAGTTTCTCATATTCGGATTCCTGTTTTTAACCAGTGGAATGCTAATTAGCATCCTGGGCATTTGGGTTCCTGGCTGCAGCCCTAGCTGGCACAGCGTACAGCTCAACCACACTGGCAGTTCTGATGTGGACCTCCAGGGCTGTGGATTCCTGTCACTTCAGATCATGGGACCTTTGATTGTGCTCACTGGGTTGTGTTTCTTCGTGATAGCTCATGTTAAAAAGAAACAAAACTTAAGTCTCAACCAAGACTCTTGTGAAAGTGAAGAACATCCTCAGAGCCCTGAATCTTTTCAGGTTACAGTAGGTGGGTAAATGTGTGAACTTTACATTTGAAAGTTAGAGGGTTTTTTTCACTAATGATTTACCTCTGAACATTACTCATTTGAGCTCTAAGCATGTCAGTCCTGGCATGTCAAACCAGCGAAAACAGAAAAATGTTGCTTTGTCCTGTATGTTTTCTTTATGGTCAGTTCAGTTACCTTTCGGAGACAAAACCTTTTCTTTGGCATAAAAAGGAGGGTCTGGCTGTCTAGGCAAAAGAAGCCACATAATCTGACATTAATTAGTCCAACCTCACTTCCTTTCCCAAAGGGTGTAGTTGACGCTGCAGATCACAGGTCTAATGACTCCTGTGACTATATTTAAGATTTATTTTAGCTTTGAGCTCTGACCCCTTGAACAGGAGAATCTGATTCATAAGCAGTGTATTGTATTTTTTAAATCATGGCCACATCTTCCATCAGTCAGAGATGTAACTGCAAGATGCTTCTGTTAATTGCACAGTATTTGAGTAAACATGGTGTGTTAGCAAGGAATGTTCCCCTGCATATAGCACTGCTTTTAATGCCCCATGAATACATTCTATGCATAGATTATTCAGATAACTTTCTAGCTCTCTGAAAGGATTGATGGGTCAATTGTAGTATTGCTAGCCTGTCATCTGACTGACTGTACTTGAAACTGATTGTGCAAAACTTTTTCCTTCTGCCTGTCTAACCAATGTACAGACCTGTAACCTGAGGATCCTCAGAAAACATGAGGGTTTAAAGTCAGTTTGGCCACCAGGATAAATCAAAGGATCATAGAAAGGAATTCAGATTGTCTTTAAAGGCAAGAAAGCAAAACTAGTGGATTTCTTTTCCATTAGGAAAAGTAAAACTGAAAGGCTGAAGGCTGAGGTCTAGTTGGCATAGTGACATTCTGGAACAGTGGTGACTTAGCTAGAAAACATTTCTTGCCCCACTCAACAATTTTGATGCTCCCTGACCTGTCCTTGCATACAAATTACAAAGGGGAAAAGGTGCCAAGCAGCTGTGAATGGTTACAGAAAATATGCAAGCTCAGTGAATGATACAAACTTTCTGATTTGGTTTTTTTTTTTTTAAAAACCCAAACAACAAACATTTAAACTCCTTAATTACAAAGTATAAATTGGCAGATGTGCTGCATAGTACACTTCATAGTGAATTATGCATCAATAGCATAATAGTACTAATGTTAATGTGCCTTCAGCTATGAGTAATTTAGTAGGGAAACTGTCAAGGCACAAAAAAAGTCAGTCATCAGAACCATTAATGACTTTAATACTTTTGTTATAACACTGCAGTAGGTGTGGAGAAACTTAAACCACCCTGTTTTAGATATATGAGGAAAACTAAATAATTGCCTACCCTTAAAGTGAGCCAACAGTAACTGTGTGCTTTGCACGTCTAGTTTCTGAAGATGGCTAACAGTGAAGAGGTTTGTGTCTCTTAGCTAGATGGAACACTCCCCCTCCCCAGGTGTATTTTCTAAATGAAATCTTCCATTGATGAATGTGCTGCATCTTTATTTTGGGATAATTCTGGTTTTGAAAATACCTCCGATGTACTTTAGCAGCCCAGAATATAACAGTTCTGTATGCGAGATCATTGCGTTTTATCTTAAAAGGTAGACAAGTCAAATATTGTCATTCAAAATAAGGAAATATTCTAGGATACAATTAGAATAAACAGTGGAGCTCAGTTTCTTGGAGGTGGTAATCGATGGGTTTTTTCCTAGGTGATGCTGTAATGGTGTTCCCACCTCCACCACCTCCTTATTTTGCTGACCCTGTGTCACCAACCATGACACGTCTTATGTCAAGTGGCTTGTCTACAAGTGAAAATCCTCCACCATACCACTCTATCTTCAACAGTGGGTAAGACTGTTCTCTTCCCTGTCTTTGGAAACCTAAGATGTTTCTCAAAGTATCCAAGAGCATATTCTAAAATAATGACTCTGAATTAACTTTCTACTAGGCCTACAAAGTTGGGTTTTTTTAGTGCATCGCTCAACTTACTTCAGTTACCTTACTTGAAATGGCAGTAAAATATCCTAGTCTAAAAGGGGACTCACCACAGTGTGTCCTTCATGGGGGTTAAATTCCTACTAGCTTATTATGACTGAAAAGAACTTCTGAAGTGAAAATAAAGCGTTAAATCAGTGGCCTTATTTAAATATACTTAGATTTCTTCCACAGGTTGCCCAAGAGAAGGTGCCCCAGTGGCATGATATTCCACACTGTCAGATTTTAGGAAGCTTCTGTAGAACCAATGTAGCGAGACCTTCATAACACCTATCCACTGTGACCCTAGGAATGCCATTTTAGTGTGTTTGGTTCTCCCTGTGACCCCTGTCTCACTGCCTTGAGGAACTGAGATCTGCTGTGCTGGTCTGCCTTGTTCCTGCTGTGGCAGTATGTTGAGATAAAAGGATGCCTTGATATTGCAGGAGAAGAGCAGGATGTTCCATGGAGCTTAAAAGGGAGGTTACAATGCCAGCTTCATCTCAAGCTGTGGTACCCTACCCTTACAGCACTTTTCAATACACTGAATACAGCTGATTTGATGGATGTTGCCACCACCAAGCTCAGGGAGCAGGACCGGCCAACTGACTGAAGAGTTGTCTGCACCACAGGAACTTGCAGGGTTATTTATTGCCTGTGTGTTACCAACAGTGGGCTGCTAACTTGAGGGTAAAAAAGGTCACTACAAGGACCACATACTAGGAACCAGAACTAGATCTGGGCAAGAGTGCTAGATGCCACATACCTAGAGCTCCCAGTTTATTTTCAGGCCCTTAATGATCCAGAATTGACTTGACTTTACTTTTTGGAAGGTCTTCTGTCAGCTTGTTTTTGATCTGTGGGTCAGTAGGTGGAGTGGGACTTTTTAATTGGATTACTTGATTACAAAACTGTACCTGAAGCATCCTAAACACCATCACTGCAGCAAGAGCCCCAGCCTGGCTGTGTCCAGTCATAGTAGTTGTTGGGCCATTGTTTTAGTGACTTTCCACTATACTCCAGACTTCTCCGCTCACATGAAGCAGTGTGTTCCATGACCAGACTTACCAGCTGTGTGCCTGATGTCAGTACTTCTTCAAACCTATAGTGCTAATCTTCCTTTTGAAGCAAGCAAGCATGAACCCTCTTCCTGCCCAAAGACCTAAGTGCCACAGGAGGAGGATACTTGTGTTAGCAATGGTGCTTAATCTTGTTACCACACTGTGTGCAGCCATGTCTGTGGTTTTTTAGTCATCCTTTGAAGTATACCTGGTGGATTCTTGAGGCTCAGCCCCTCTGTGTGAGGCACTCTTTTCCCTAGTGAGTCACTGCCAACAGCTCCTCATACTGTCTTCCATTTCCTAGTGCCTTCCTCAAAACATTTTCTCCCCAACTTTGTTGGAGACAGTAGATGCTTCCTTCTGTTGCTCTTAGCACAAGCCAAACTGTCCTACCTTTTCTCAAAATTGCTTTTTTTTTAACATAGAACAAACACCTCTCTATCAAAAGCCCTACTCACTCTTCCTTGCTGCTAGAGCAGCCCCTCTCTAGTGCACAGTGGGAGTGGCCCCCAGACAAAAAAGATCACGTACCTACCATGTAGGGAAGGAACACGCACAGTGTTTGTTTCACACTGACTGAGGTCCAGCTTGAGGTTGATGACTTGTGCTGGGTGATGTAATACCTAATAAACCCTGGCTACACACATAATAGTCTGCATTTTTCCACTTAAATTGTTTCAGAGAGAGTACCCTTTTACAAAGCTGATGAGAATCTGTCCCTTACTTGGTGCCCAGAATACCTGCCAATTCAGGATGATAAGGGTGTTTGGGATCATCATTCAGGGATGAGATGTTTGGGTTGATCAAGCAAAGGTGCTTTCCAGAGAGCAGTGGCTCTCATGACCAGGCACAAACTGTTGGTGAAGAAATATTTTTTGTTAAGTATAAAAGTCTTTGCCTGTTCTTGGGATGCAGGTGAAATATATCAGCTCTCAGAGCTATACTACTGCAATCAAAGGACACTCAGAGCAAGCAGGAGAGAAAATAAACTCCTGCTGCTGAAAGAAGGAATTTACATGAAGTTTGTTCTTACTGGGCTGGGTGGAGAAGGTGTCCACAGCTGGAAGGTGTTTCATACCAGCTGCTGCTTGTCCTGGAGTCAGGCACTGCACTGACCCTGTCTGTACTGCAGCTCCAGTGTGTGCTGTAACTGCCTTCTGGCATGTACATCCCAGGTGTACATAAAAAGCAAATGGTTGTGCGTGGAGAAATTACTTGCCATGCGTGTGAACCTGGACCTCTAGTAGCCCTGAGACAGCTAATTCAAACATGGTCCAAGGGCACTCTCAAAAACCATTACAGTTTAAATACATTTAGCAGACCAGGCTGGAGTGGATAACTGGAAGAAATATGGGAACATACATGTTCTGCTGTAGTCTTACAGCTAGCTGAGATACAGAGTTGACTCTATACCACCTGTCTGTAAAAGTCAGTGCACAAAACTGAGGGCCACAATTCCTCTCTACCCTGTAATTTCAGGCCCTGAATTCAGATACAGGTTGCCTGCCAATGTGCTAGGTAAAATGTGTGGATTATCGAAGGATGGGAAAGAATGCAAGCAGCACATCCTGCACTGAAAAAATAAAAACAAAGGGTAGTGGGAGAATGGCAAAAAAGCTAGTTCCTTAAACTTCTCATGGGCTTTCACTGCTGATGCATCCACCAGGCGACTCCTCTTCCCTTCACCCATTCTCCTAACAAAATCCTCTGCAGCTGGATCAATGGCCTCAACCCACGAATGTCCAGTTCTGGTGCTCTGGACGCCCATCAACTCAACAGGCATTGATTGCCTGTGGGGACTTCTCTGTCACACAAAAAGGCAGTTTGTAGCCCAGCTTATTGCAGCAGTTTGGAGGGGAGTGGACAACACACCTCAACCTTGGGTGCACAAACCCTGACTTCCTTGGTGTTGTGTGTGTGTGGAGGTGCTCTAGCTCTTGCCCTTCCATGCTCCCCAGGGTCCTCACAGAGACCCTGTGAGTTGATATTGTCTCTGTGTGTTTCACTTGGTCGTGCTTTCCTGTGGCTCAGCACTTTGTAGCAGTCATAGCATCCTCCTAGAATGGTTTTGGTTGGAAGGGACGTTTAAAGGCCATGTAGTCCAAACCCCCTGCAGTGAGCAGGGACATTTTCAACTAGATCAGGTTGCTCAGAGCCCCATCCAACCTGACCTTTAATGTTTCCAGAGATGGGGCTTCTACCACCTCTCTAGGCCACCTGTTCCAGTGTTTCACCACCGTCATTGTAAAAAAAATATTCCTTACATCTAGTCTAAATCTTGGAGCTTAATAAAAGTTTCAAGTTGCCTTTCTCATAAGATATCAAATAACTAAGGATTGTGATTTTTGTGATGCAATTCTAACTCTAGTAACTGTTTCATAAGGGGAAGGGACAGTGTGTATGTGGTGGACTACAGAAGGAAAGATACATTAGGAGCCAAGGATCAGAAGAAGATTTAATAAGATTGTGAGATAGCCCTGCAAGAACAGCTAAATACACATAAGTCAGGCTGTGACTGGTGATATGAAAGGTTAGAAGGGAGCTTGTTTGCCCTTCCCCTCTGAAGTAGAATTTTCATATGAGTCACAATGTAGCCCACGGAATGAAATCCTAATGATTATGCAAGTTCTTTGCTTCAGGGATTTTTAAGGAGTGTGTGCATACATGTATGTTTATGTAAGTCAAGTGGAATTTCAGTCAGAGAAATAGTAGTAGAGAAATGAATTATGCTAATATGCAGTTTTGTGTTTTGTAGAGCACAGCTTGCAGATGATGAAAGAACAGTTGCTATTAGAGACTATGAAACCATATATACAATTTCTGGAAGCAGCTCACCTTCAGATATTTTACCAATGATATACCTCTCATCTGAATCACCTCCAAAGTATGAAGAAAAAGCATCGATAAATAATGAATATTCGACATCATCTTCTTCATCTTCTTCATCTATTTCCATAGACACATCTGACAGCAGCTCATAGAGAACTGTCAGTTAGACTTCATTTTTAAATTAAATTGTACACTAAGATTTACAATTTTTGAATTTATTTACATTTTGTATTAAAAGCAATAATGTTGGCTGTGTCTAATTTTTCATCAAAACGCATAAATGATGGATTTGTGTTTCAAGAAATATTAGATAATACTGGGCTTCTGAGCAAGTAGTCTGAAGGGATTCAGTTCACTGCGAGAATGTTAAATGCTCATCTTGTTCTGTTACAGCTTCAGTTTCTATTTTTAGTTGTTCTTTATATAATGGAGGCACTAAGTAAAGACCAACTTTTTTGTTTATTTTAATTAAATCTGTTTGGAATTTCAAAAAAAAGAAATAATTAGAAAGTGTTTTTATTTCTATTTTTATATGACTTTTGTGGAAAATACTTGTTTGTAAAGTTATTAACTTCATATGTACTCTGAGAGCATCACAAACAGGGGTGTTTAAGACTGGGACCAAATATGTTACAGAGAATTTAAATGGTTACTTTTTTTGTCCGCCTGGTAACAAACACTCCATAGCTTAATTTAGATCCTCTCTGGTCCTTATGTAAGTATAATCCCTATGAAAATCAGTTTTAGTCAGCAGTTAAGAGCCCTAAGGCAACACTGAGGATAGTTAATAGGCTAACAGTTTTAACTGTAGTAATGAGTGATTTCAGGGGGATTATACTTCTGTAATACATCATCTTTCATGGTTTATGCAAGGAGTACTTGTTTTGAGTGGGTGCCACTTAGCAATGGTATCTTCCGAGTGCAGACGTTATTTATCAGCAAATGCAAGAGAGGCAGTTTAGTGGAAACGCAGACAACAGATGTTTTTAAGTGACACAGTGCTTGGCAGACCCTTCAGAAATACAGCCCTCAGCTCCTCTGTCCCTGTGCAGTCCCTGAGTTAGCAGTAGCTCCTGCCATCAGGATGGTAGGTTCTAGTTCTGTTTCGTGAATGTTTGCACCCATTTCCAAACTGAAGGATTTGCTTGTCGTAGGTAAAGATAGTTAGCAGGACCTGAGTTGCTGTGGACCTTTGAGGCTTTATAACTTGCTCTGAAACCTGTTTGAGAAAACCAGTCCTGACCCTGTGCCCAGAAACAGAAGAGGCTTTGTTGAGCATGGTCAACTTGCCAGTGTTAAAACATCTTGCAGGAGCCTTCTCTGTCCGGCTGAGTCTCTGAACACCTGTGTGCTCTGGCACCTCAGCTGCACCTCGACTTGTCTTCTGCCATGCTACATTTCTGGGAACCTGGCTGTAACAGAATGCCAAGCTTTGAATTAAGCACTCAAGTTCCCTCCTGTCCCTAGGGAAAGGTGATTGCCTCTTGTCAGCTTTCTACAGACATGTCTTTCACCTGCAGAGTTCTTCAGAGAGGTCTCCTGCATTGGCCAGTTGTTCCACCTCTGTGTTTGCTCAGTCGTGTTAGGGCAGCTCTTTGTGCAGCCACACAAAGACAAACCAGCCAGTGAGGGAGGTATATTTAGCCAGCAACAGAGCTGAGGGGCTTATGCATGCAGAGTAATGAGCAAACACGGTGCAGAGAGGGATTTAGCATGTGGGAGCTGATTAAACTGGCGTGACTCAGCCATGGAGAATGTCTATATGAAGGAAGGGGATCCACAAAAGCCAGAAGGCATTTTGTCCTCTTTTTCTCTCATGTGTTTTTTGCCTATTGAGTTTTTCAAGAATGCTGTTCCTTGAATGCCTTCTGTAATACAAGCTATGGCTTAACATCTTTTAGATTATTGTTTATTAAAGCTTTTGTTTCTAACCTGATTTTTAACAGGGGTGCCCACTGCCCTGCATGGTTCGTACATACAAAGCCTAGCACATGTCAAAGGAACTTGTCTCTCTCTGGATTTGTCATGCTATTATATAGTGAGTACAGAAACTGGGAATTTTTTACCTAAAAGATGCCATGCAGACAAAGACCCATGCTGGCTTTGTTCTGTTGTTTGAATTACAAATGAACACTCACTTACTGGAAGGGTTAAAGGTCAAAAAGCATTTAAACAAATCTTGAAATATGTCACCATCTTTTTTTTTTTTTTAAATACAGTGGCATCTGATTGCTAACTGTAAATGTATTAAGCTTTTCTGCTGCCTGCAATTTGCTCAATCAGTTGTTCCCAAGATGTACCCAAGAGACCAGACAAAATGAGCAAAATATGTTGACTGTGAGCTGAGTCTTGTGGAACTGAAACATGATCACCTTGTTTTTCTTCAAGGTCATTGTGTTTTGATCTTCTATTGCGGAGTCTCCAGTGTGGATCACTCTATTTCTAAAAAAGCAGTCTTCACAAAAAGCATGCTTTAGAAGGCTGCTGACCTGACTCTTTAGAGTCAGCACCTGAATTTCCTGGGAAGGGTAAGTGCTACCTCTGAAAACAGGGACTAAAAACAGAATTTCTCTGTATCATTTTGAGAAGATGCTTATGAAATAGTTCAATGTACAGCTGTATTAGCTTCTTCTGTTTTTGAATGGGAGGATCATTCCTTGAAAATTCAGTGGATGTGCTGGGTGCATCTCAAGAACCTGCTGACCACTGAGAGAGCTAACATAGCCAGGGCAACAGTATTTGCTTATTGTGTTGTCGAAATCTGCTCCAGCAAGGTCAGAAAATGTGAGTAAGAGGCTAGCAGATCTGCCTCCACCACTGAAGGCTACCACTGGGTGAACAGCATTAGTGGGAGGAATTTTTTTGTAGGGAGTAGGGGTGAAATGTCTGTATTAGAAAGGAAGCAACACCTTGTAAAACTATAAAAGTAGCTTAAAATAATACAGAATAGCATTTTTATTGAGGAAGTTAGATACTTCACTGTCACACTAATGGTGCTATAACCCCCTCTCTGCCCTAAGGTTAGCTTAAGTGCTTGACATACAAATGCTAGGGAGCAAATCCAAGTTGGTTACTGATTCACACTTACTTAAACAGGCAAAGTGGGAGGTAAGATTGCTTATCCTCTGTAAGTGAAGTTAAGGTCTCTCTTCCTTGCTGCCTGCACTGACATGGCTCTGCTTCTAAGTGCAACACTACAATCCTTTGGATATGAGAAGGATTCATGAAAATAAATGGATGCCTATTCTCTAGGAGAAGTCTTTCTTCTGGCACCACCAGCAGCTAAAAGAAAAAAAATAAATAATAATAATGGAAAGCTAACTAATCTGAAAAACTGAGGTTGCACAGATCTCTGCAGTGAGGCTGTGTTTTTAGGGTAGCAGCACTCGCTAGGTTGCACCCAGCCTATCCTTGCCCTTTGTGGTTGGTAGTACTGTATCCATCTATCCCTTTTCCATCGGACCTCTTCAGTGTCATGGCTCATGGGGCATTTCCATGTCCAGGCAGACATTTTTGCTAATGCCTCCCCCTTTCTGCAACGAACTTATCAACCTTCATCCAGACCTGTGCTCCTCCCTCTGTCACACATGCATGTATCTGGATAATTAGGTATGGAAATACCTTCAATTTTGTGTGCCTGCTAACAAGACAACATTCCCTGGAAGCAAATAAAACCACCTTGTAGGTCAATGCAGTTGTGGGCAGCTGGATGAACCTGCTCCTCGCAGCTTATTTACACTTTGAGGCTGGCAGTGCGGTAGTACAGGGCCCCACAGTGCAAGGCCCAGTCATGATGGTTATCTCCTTAATCTCCTTACATTTTAATGTTTTGATAATTTGTACCTACTCTTTTTAAAGTCAATCATGGCGTTTAAATGACACTTTTAAAAGTGTGCAATGCCATGGTATAATTTTCTTTTATACGACATCTTTTGCATGTTCTATGACCAAGTCCCTGACTATATTACAGGCATCTAAGAAAATAAAACCTCACTACAATGGGCTGATAATGTGAACAACTATGTAAAAATTAACAGCAGAGGAAGAGAAAAGGATTAAGTGAGGGCCTGTCAATGTTTACTAGGATGATTCTCGAAACAGGTTAGAGAACTGAGGAGGTGCAGAGCACTACAGAAAACCTGCTTCCAGCAGCAAGCACTGCAGGGGAAGTCTGCATTGGTGATAGAAAATTATGTAGAGGAACAGAAAGCAAAGCAGTGCTTGTGTTCCAGGGTCAGGTCCCTAAAGCAGACAAACAAAACTGTAGTGAGATCTGAAAATAGCACCCATTCTGAAAACCTCACTGGCCAATTCCTTGGGTTCCACAAAACTGTTTTCATTTGTTTAGGAGTTATTCCAAGGTAAAAAGGGGATGTATTTAGTAAATCAGCATCTTTAAGTGAGTTCCCAGAGCATACTTGGAAAAGGAAAGTACTAGCCTTAAAAAATCAATGTGATCCAGTAACCTTTTAAGACCTTGACAGCTGCCTGAATGCAGCATTGCCGCTGTCTGGGGAAATAATAAGATAAATGTGGGGAGGCTTAGAGGAAATCATATCTCACAAAGAGAGGACAGTTTTCAAGGAAAAGTATGATTTTAATTTGGATCCTACTGCACCAAATAGAAAGTGTTTTCCATCCCATTTTCAAATTTCAAGTGACAAGTAGCTTTGGAAGAAACCACCTATATTCTCCAGCTCTACTGTGCACTTGCTCAACAACCATGATGTCCTAGGCTGGAGGCAAAGAGCGTCAGCCATGGGATGATGCAACACCCAACTCAAAAAGTGTGAGTCCAGCCAGCATGTAAGGACCATCGCATAGGATGGAGGAAGTGCTCCAGCACAATCTTGTTGCAAATAGCAGTTGCAGAGTTCTTGAATGAATGAGAGGGGGAAGGTGATGCTACATCTGTATATACTATTATTTAGACAGCTATTATGATACAATGCTGCTTTTAAAAGGAGGTTGGAAAGCCTGGAAGATTCAGCAAACAGTGACAAGAATGATTCGTAGTGTGGAAAAACCTAACTTGCAGAGAGCAGTACATTCAGCAGTACATGAACAGCAGTTCATTCCATTAAGTTTACCAAATATAAGGTTAAAGTTAACTTAGGTTTTGGCTATAATTACCAGTACAAGGACAGCATATCTAGTATTTCAGCACTTTCTAATTTAGTTATCATCATACGAAACCACTGTACTGCAAGCCCAAACACTGCTCAAATGGTGCAGAGTCCTGACTAGACTTGGTTCTGGAGGAAGGGCTGATCTTGAGTGTATTTGTCAGAAAATTTTTTGGTACCCTTGGTAATAGAAGAGACATAATACTGACTTTGGAAACTTTCCACATGTTCTTTAGAGTCCAGCACTAACATTCCTCAAGGTCTATCTGCTAATGAATGAGAAAGACAAAACTGTAATTGCATTCAGCATCAGTTCTGAAGGTGCCAAATTCAGTGAGCAGCGCCTTTCAGAAGTGAGCTGTTGTCACACTGTGTGATATCAATGCACAGTAGACTAAAGGCACCTTTTAGTGATCAAAATCTGATTTTGAAGAAGCAGTCCAAAAGGTGAGTTTTCTAGTTCTGGAGATATTTTTATCATATAAATCTTAGGTTAAGCTTGCTTCCCCAGAGCTGCTGGTAGCAGGAAATAGCATTATACATTCTACCACCTCAGAAGTAATCTCTGTCCTGTGTGTACTCCCCTGCCATGCTAGTTAAAACAGATTGGGTAGTTGGAGATTTTTTTTCTCCTTAAGGAATTATACAAAGATGTTCTACCAGAACCCTCTGGCAGCAATTACTTTAGTCTGAAACTGTTAGGAAACATAAAATCTCAACATTCAATTAATCTGTCTTGTTTAATACATGGAACATATGTTCAACAGAACAATTAATTGTGATGTAAAAAAAAAAATTCTAGGTACTTCTGAGTATAGGATAAGATCCCTTGCTTTACCAGGTTTAACATTACAGGAGATGGTTTCTCATTCCTGCAGTGGTGTGCTATTGAGGGTATGTGGGCTTTATTCAGTATAAACTTTGAGGAAGGGGTGGAGATCCCACAACAAAAAATGTCCACAATTAAGGGGAAATTACAGAGCAATTATGCTACCTTCAAACAGCTGGAAAGCTTTGGCTGGCTCGAAACAACTTTTCTCCCACAACCAGCAGCTCTCCCAAGCTGTTCAGCACTCACCACCCTGTCTCCACTTACCCTCCCACACACCCACTGCTCTCTCCCTTGGCAAAATATCAGAAAGCCTACTTTGATATTTTTTAAACCACAGAAGCTCTGGACTGCAGAATGAGCTGCAACCAAGATCCAGGTGTGGCTATAAATGTCACTGCAAAGCACTCCCAGCAATGGCCATGCATTTTCCTGCAGATCGGGGTTGCTGGAGTGGTAGCCCAAGGAGAGCAGGAGTCGCCACACTGCTGTTGACTAAACGTATGCTGTCCAGATGTTGTATGCATCAGCTGGCAAGAGGCCTAGGAAGAGCTGTGGTGGGTGTAACTTCCTTTCTCTCCCATCTGGCATGGGCACAGTGAGGAAGTATTAGTGGGTACCAAATTAAAGAAGAGGATAAACAAAGAGATAAGCAGCCATGCAAGGGTGAAGCCATTTCGGAAGCAATGGTGATAATTCAAGAAGTCTTTAGTGATCACTTCAGGCTTCACTTCCCAGACCTTTATTCTTCTAAGCAAAGTTTATTCTTTCACATGATGGACTCTGTTAACCATATATGCACAAAGTTCTTGTATAACTAACCTGAACCTTCGACTTTAAATGCTCTGCTGAGTCCCTTACAGGCCCCTTTCACTTGAGGCAGAAGATAAGTTGCACTCAGGAATGGAGCAGAACAACAACAATGTTGAAGATTTCTCCTTGAATGTCTTTTCTGTCACTCCTTATCAGCCAAACAGATCCGATGTGCTGGTGTCAGACGGGGATAAAGCCGGCACCACTTTGCTCTTTTCAGGTGTGTTTTTGGGACTGGTGGGGATCACTTTCACTGTGATGGGATGGATAAAATATGACGGCATTACTCACCTGGAGTGGACTCAGTTACTAGGGCCTATTCTGCTGTCTGTTGGGGTGACTTTTATTCTGATTGCTGTTTGTAAATTTAACATGCTGACATGCAAGCCCTGTAAAGAAAGAGAGGAAAATACATCAGACCTCGACCAGACTGCAAGTGGACAGTCCTTTGTCTTCACTGGCATTAACCAGCCTATAACTTTTCACGGTGCCACAGTGGTACAGTACATCCCTCCACCATACCCAGCCCAGGAGGGCATGGCTGTGGGTCCTGGCTACCTTCACCCGGTGTTCAGCTGCTGTGGTGCTGTTTCCTCCAGCACCTCACCGACTCCCACCCCGGGCTCTGCTCACTTCTGCCCTGCTTACCCCCTGGATAACCCGGCTTTTACCGGAGATGAGAACTACGCTACTTATCCTGCAGAGAACACCAGGAATCAGAGGTACAGCTTCTGAAATGCCTTAGTGAGTTTGGACACAGGCTTCTGAGTATTTTTAAATGCTATGTATGGTTTCAAAGGAAACAAAAACTAGTCCAGGGTATTACCCTTCTTCAGACTTTTTTTTTTCTTTATTAGGAGTATTTTGTGAGTAAAGACTATGGAGACATATTTTTTTCTGGAAAGCATTTTATCCATATTGAATTAATTTATTAATCCCTTTCAATCTTCTGTCTACTAAATATCTTGTTGGTTTTGAAGATATTAGTATATATGCTCCTGCCCATGTTTGGTAATTTTTTATGCTTATCTTAGTACCTTTAGACTGTTGACCGGAAAGCTATTATATGTATAGCCAGAGGCTTCCACTCGAATGCAATCAAAACACAAGTCACCGCAAAACCAGCATTTTTATGACAATGCAAGAATCAGTTTGATACCAGATGCTCTCCCTACTGATTATGCCTGGTCACAACACTGTCATGTCCCACTGTAGCAACCTTCCAGCCCTTACTCTTTTCCTAGTTTTGGGGCATAAAAGAGATTGCTGGTATTGCAGAGTAGTATGAAACTGCTTTAATCAGACACAAAATTTTATGTAGTTCTTTCCTCTAAGGAAAAATATTCTAATTATAGGAATTACTCACAATTATGTCCTTGCTAGAACACAAGTAACTTTTAGTTCATTTATCAAAGTCTATTTGAAAAACTGCTGATTGACCCATTGTCCTCAGCAGCATGTGTGACAGGCATAGGCAACATGAAAACAAAGGTCACCTCCTGACACTTTTATACTTCACAAAAAGAACACAGCAAATGGTTGAATCACAGTAAAACTTCATCTCATAGCTTTTTCCTCAAGAAGTCAGGAAGTGCTTTGCCCAGATAAGGCTGGCAGGACGCAACACTGAGGTTACTTGCATGCTTTGTGTTTGCTAAATTCTTTTTGCGCCTGCTCCTCTTCCTGTTTTCAGGTCAGAGGACAGTTCTGATGAGCCAGAAGAGCTGCTGGAAGACTACGCCTGTGATGACCTGTTGCCTCCACGTTATGAGGAATTATACCCACTATCTTCATAAAATAACCATGGACAACAGATGACAATTCTAAGAGACACCAGCTTTTTAATCCCAAAGAATCTTTTCTTTAAACACTTGCGTGATGAGCAACTGTGAGCAAGACCTTGATACTGATACGCAGTTCAGTATCACTGAAGATATTTAACCAATCCCTTCTTTTTCTCCCTCAAAATTCATTAGCCCTTTGCTATGCAGTTTAATGGCAGAGCTATTAATTATTTAACAGCAAAACTATTAATAGCAAAGCTATTAAACTCAATGATCTAAATCTGTTTTAGCATTCCCCAGCAAGAAGCCTGATTTCCAGACCTGCTGAAACCAGTGTGAACTGTGAATGCACAAGTTGTTTGTGGAAGGTTATGATTGCTCCTGGACACTCAGCATCATTAGAAAACACTTGATATATTCCTGATATGTTTTCCTTCTTGATTGCTTGTGAAACTTCAGAAGTGCTGAAGTGTCTGATCCGTGGAAGTGCCTGTAATGTCTTAATTCTGTCTGATTCCTTAGACTAGCTCATTCATTAATAAGCCCAGTCTACAGATTAGGCTTCCTCTGCTTGGTTCACCTGTACAACCCAGTCCTGTAGGCATTTTTGGAGCACCCTACTTGAACCGGAGCACCCTGCTTGAACCGGAGCACCCTACCTGAACCCACGCATCCCGGAACAGAGAAAATACAAATAGTGACCTCTGCCCACTTTCACACAGAACTCTAAGAGGTCATACATGCATCAAATTCAGTTTCCTTCCCCACCTGATGGGATGCAAAGCACTGTCTCCCACCAGGAGTCCTAACAAGTACTAGGTTAATGTCCCTAAAGAAAATGGCACCTTTCTGAAGCCTTGACAGAGTTGCGTGGTACTACCAGTTTAAAAGGCTTTAACAATCACAGCGTCTCCTTCCTGCACCTCACTCTATGGGACAGCGGTAGTGGAACCCCTCCTGAGGTCCCTTTGAATGTGGGTCCTAGGCACACAGCTCAGGCAGTAGGTTCCTCCAGAGCATCCAGGCAACTATGGGCTGTAGTGAACCTTTTTGTTCAACTTTCAAGATCAACATGGTTCTAGACATTGTATCCACAAATGGATTTGAGCTCCCAAGTCTTGCAATCCAGAATGGAGGTCCCAAAAAGCTTTGCTCAGGAGCTGTCTAAACCCCAGAGCAATGAGAATGACATGGATCCTTTCATTTTTATTTTGTATTTCCACGTATGCTTCAAGTTCTGCTTTTCAGTGTGCCTAGAAGTGCCCTGACACAGGGTCCCTTCTTGTTTGAATGTGGGTCCTAGGCACACAGCTCAGGCAGTAGGTTCCTCCAGAGCATCCAGGCAACTATGGGCTGTAGTGAACCTTCTTATTCAACTTTCAAGGTCAACATGGTTCTAGACATTGTATCCACAAATGGATTTGAGCTCCCAAGTCTTGCAATCCAGAATGGAGGTCCCAAAAAGCTTTGCTCAGGAGCTGTCTAAACCCCAGAGCAATGAGAATGACATGGATCCTTTCATTTTTATTTTGTATTTCCACGTATGCTTCAAGTTCTGCTTTTCAGTGTGCCTAGAAGTGCCCTGACACAGCTGGACAAGTCAGTATCTCCCCATGCAGGATCATGTCAGTTTTGCCTGTCTCCCTCAAAGGGCTCAAGCCAAAAGGTGTTCTCAACCCACACCTGCTGGAACAGGCACCATGCCAAATGATCTAGAGGGTGACAGTCACAGTCCAAAGTAACTGAGCAGTGTGCTGCTGCTGTGCCTGCAGGTCTGTCTCCTGGCCTGGAATAGCACGGCTAAAAGCAGGCGTCCAGTATGGAATGCATGAACGTTCTTTTACTTGCCAACACAGCTGTCTCAGCTCCTGCCCACTGTCATCAATCCGTGATTGATCTCATTGATCTCATTCTTGAGGGCTGGAAAAGCCTAGTGTTGAGGACGGGCAGGCGGTACAGGATGTACCTGGCAGCTGGAAGCCACTGAGTGTCCATGCAACCTCACTAGCAATCAGGAGATGTAGCTTTGGATGGAGAGGTGCATTCAGAACCTTGTCCAGTTGCATGGAGCTGCAGGTGTGCATTGACCTCCCTGTCCTGTGTACTTAAAGGGTGACAAGAAATAAAGCATTTTTGGAGGGGCACAAGACAACCACTGTGCCCCACAGTCATGGACATGAAACTGACAGATGTCATATTTGGGACACAACATGCAAAGTGACTCGAAGATGGATTAGCAACTGCAGCAGCAGCTACTGGACAGTGACTACAAACCATGTGCAAGGTTTTTCTCACTAGAGAAATGTGGGGCATGCTGATATTCAGCAGCGATGGCCTGGTGTTAGCAGGTGGGCATGTGTAGCTGGAGAAAGGCAGGCACTCTGTGTTCAGCATGATCTCTACGGGATTGAATGAGAGAACAGAAGGTCTAAAAATAAATACAAGTTTCTCTTATGGAAATCTCTTGCTCCACTTCCAGAATTTACACGGAGGTGAACTCATCTTCCTTCCACAGCAGGAAACTGGAAGGTCCCAAATCCCCAGTTAGTTCCACATGGACAGATCCCTGCACTTAGCATGTAGTTCTGCTGACTCCAGCAAGCACTGCAGGAGCACAGAGGTCAGGCTTGATGGATCCAATTGCAGGGCCAGGGTCAAAATTTCTACTCAATCACCCTCCCCCACACAAGAAAATTCCTTCAGTCAGAAACCACAGACTTCTGCTGCTGCTCTTTCCCGCCCCCACAAATTCATGGCATAAGCATGTTTCATGCGGTAATTGTAGCTTTATTTTTATTACATAAAATCATACTGTCAGAGTAAATATGAGAAATCCAGAAGGTTGCACTGTGGATTCCATATTGGTTTTAAAGTTTACTTCTGTAGACACGGAGTTAATTGAAAGAGCCCTGGGC
Source organism: Antrostomus carolinensis (assembly GCF_000700745.2). Classification (NCBI taxonomy): domain Eukaryota; kingdom Metazoa; phylum Chordata; class Aves; order Caprimulgiformes; family Caprimulgidae; genus Antrostomus; species Antrostomus carolinensis. The sequence goes on from NW_010312948.1 coordinate 23,789, forward strand.
TTCCTTTTAGAGAGAAGGCTGAATAAATAAATGTAAATAACTACGTATTAAAATTATCTTGACCCATCAAATGAATTCTGCCTGAATTCTGTAGGAGTCTTTTCATGCTGCACAGATATTTGAGAAGCTCCAGCCTGACGACATTTCCTTGCCATACTGATTGCTGATTATTGTTTTTAAGAATAGAGCAATATTCTATGAAGCCTTTTTTTTCTCCTCTTCCTTCCACCTTCTACTTTTATCCTTTTTTCTATATATAACAATTTTTGAATCTTTAGAGGGTTTTTCTTTTGTTATTGCATTCTCACTGATACAATCATCACATGAATTCACCTCAGCACTACGATCTCTTTCTGCCTTATGACGAGTGAAAGAACAAAACTCTTTGGCTAGACCTTCAGCCAAGGTGAACTGACACAGCTCTGCTAGATTGTATTGATTTAACTCCTCAGAGCACCTGGAAGGTTGTATTTGAGATTTTGTTCAATCCACTTTTGATTTAAACTAGTGCTACTTAAGCAAGATTACCTTCTTCCACATTGCCTGCAATGCTACTGCAGACCTGCAGAATGATGCTTTATTGTAGTTAGATGTGTCAGGAATTCTAGCCATAGTGGCAGAACGTTGTACGTGAGTATTCAGCTGTGCAGCACTGAATGGGATGTTGGGATTTTTCCTGATGATTCCATTTATAAGATTTTGACCATAACCTGGCTAACATATGAAATCAGTAGAGACATGTCTATTGATATGAAGCCAAGCACGATCTGTTCATTGCAGTAAAAATCTTGCAGAGCTGCTCTAGGATCAGGGACTGATTTCAAGATGCCAACTGCCACATGCCAAGGGCAGCTGCAGGGTCCAAATTTCTTCTCAGACACAATCTAAATTTGAAGTCTGCTTTTTAACATCAGTGCTGCCGCATCTGTGAGGCAGTACAGGAATACGTGAGTCGAGGCTTGCTTCGCTTCGGTCTCGCAGCACTTTCCCAGCAAAGCCTGGTTTCACCAGAGGTGCCCGTACCTGCCACGGGTGCTCCTGTGCCTGGGGGCGCACACCCGGG
>NW_010312948.1:24881-25121 GCF_000700745.2 Antrostomus carolinensis
ACAAGTAGCCATGCTGAAATCCTTCACAGGGTTATTTTTAAACTGAATCGGGATTTAGGAAATTGGAGTCTCGGGGGGAAAAAAGAAGCCTGTAAGTAGGGCTCGTTCCTTTCCAGAGAGCCCCAGTCAGGCAGACGGCAGGCCTTGGATGCAGCCGGATGCTGCTCCGCGCCCTCAGTTCTGCGCAGAGCTCGAGGTACCGCGGGGCCGCGCCGCTCTCGCCCGCCCCAGCCTGGCCAC
>NW_010312949.1:0-414 GCF_000700745.2 Antrostomus carolinensis
TGGAGGTGAAGAAGGGGTGGGAGTCCAAGAAAAAAGTAGAGGTCGAAAATGGGGTAGGAGGCTGCATTCAAAGTGGAGTCTGAAAAGAGGTGGGAGGCCATGGAGAAAGTAGAGAGCAAGATGGGGTGGGAGGCCAAGGACAATGTAGAGGCTGAAAAAGGGGGGGGAGGCCAGGGAGGAAGTGGAGGCTGAAAAGGTGTGGGAGGTCGAAGAGAAAGTAGAGGCCGGAAAGTAGTGGAAGGGCAAGGAGGAAGGCGAGGGCGGGAAGGGGGTGGGAGGCCAAGGAGAAAGTGGAGGCTGAAAAATGGGAGGACAAAAAAAAGGGGAGACGGAAAAGTGGTGTGAGGCCATGGAGAAAGTAGAGGCTGAGGAGGAATGGGTGTCCGCATTCAAAGTGGAGGCTTAAAAGTGGTG
>NW_010312950.1:0-9939 GCF_000700745.2 Antrostomus carolinensis
GAGCTGAGCCCGAAGAGGTCCATGACTCCATAGGAAGCTGCATCAGAACACTTTGTTTCTGGATTTCCATGCTGGGAACAGCAGCAGAGACACACTGACTGAACCCCCATTCCCTGTCCCCTGTGCCCCTGGGAGGAAGGTAGAGACATGGGGAGCAAAGTGACTGGAGCCCGGGAAGAAGGGAGGGGTGGGGAAGGTGCTGTCAGATGTGGTTGTTGTCTCTCACTGTGCTGCTCTGGTGAATGGCAACGAATTAAATTGATTTTTCTTCCCCAAGTTGAGTCTGTTTTGCCCGTGACCATCACTGGTGAGGGAGCCCTCCCTGTCCTCATTTCAATCGCTGACCTCTTTGTTGTGACTCCCATCCCATCTCACTGGGTTGGGGGAGTGAGGGCACGACCCCATGGTCCCACCGTGGGTCAAACCACCATAGTCACGTTCAGCAGTTAGGAGCAATGTCCCCTTTCCAGCTGCATACCTTGGAGTTGAGATCTCGGTGGTAGATGTTCTTGGAGTGCAGGTAGATCATGCCTCTGGTGATGTCAGAAGCTAAGTCCACTTTTTCCTTCCATGTCAAAGCAATGTCTTTGTTGGCCAGGAGCTCCTCCAGGCAACCCCCATTCACGTACTGTGAACGGAGACAAAAAGCTGGTGGCTTTGCAGTCACAGGCTCCCCCAGAGCTTCCCAGGTGCTGAGCCCTCCCTCGCCAACCTGGGAGCCCTTCCTTTGGGATGCAGGCTGGGAGTGCCACCACGTGCAGGGGCCCTTGTGCGTGGCATGGTGTGAAAACCCCTCCTGGCACAGCAAGTCACTGCTGGTCTCTGGGCTCTGCTCCCACTGCAGGGACGGCTGTGTAAGCCAGCCGTGGTCCTCACTCAGGGGCAGCAAAGCAGAAGCAAAAAGCCTGGCAATGGCTCAGTCAACACCTTCTGCCACCAACAGTGCAGAACAAGGTGAGACCAGTGTCAGCCCAGGCTTTTCCATGAGACCACACCACCATTCCAGAGCCACTTTGGAGGTCCTGCTACTCTCCATCTGCTTTACCTTCTGCTCCTGCCCTCCATCCCTGGCTCCTCCCCATCATCTGGCCCATTCTGGCCCATTGGTGGTACCAAGCCAACCTGAAACACTTTCTGGCTATCCTGGCTGAATCCCATGGCCTTCCAGTGACTGTGCCCCACTCCAGCTGTGATCATTTATGGGGTAGAAAGGACTAGAAGCTCCTCCATGGCAATCTTGCTAGGCCACGGTCACTCACAGGCACAGGAGTCAGAGAGGCGTAGATAGGTGTTACAGGATACCTGCCACCCTCCCTGCCAAAGAACCGCAGGGTCCTTGCCTGCCCACAGCACACTTACAAGCAAGAAACCTTTACCTCCAGAATGGGGTACAGCTTCTCATCCTTCACACATATCCCAAGGTACCTAATGAGAATAACACATAAAAAAAAAAAAAGATAAAAAGTCATTAAGGTTCAGCTCAATCCCTCATTGCAGAAATGCCTTAGAGACATCAGGCCAGCTCCAGCCCAGCCAGTGCCTGCTGCTCATGGCTGGATGATGTGCCCACCTGACAATGTTGGGGTGGGACAGCTTCTGCAGCAGGCTGATCTCACGCACAATCACTTCTTGGTCCACATCATTCTTGTAGATCTTCACCACCATCACTTTACAAGCAGAAGCCTGAGTCACCTGGAGCCAAGGTTGGAGCAGGACATCTCTCAGCTTGCAGAGGTCTGCCAGCCCTTCTGGACAACAGCATCCCTTCCCAACCAAAGGCCTGAATCTCATTTCCCTGCTGCCCAGAGCTTTGCACAATCATTTGCACAACTGCGAGGTGCTGTCCTTTCACAAAAGCTCCACTCTAGTGACACTTGCCTGGGTGGCTGGGGACAGCTAGGTCCCTCCTGTCCCAACACATCACAACACTATTTCTCTGCCAAAATTTGTGTGTTCCTTGGGTTGAAGCAGTTTCTCAGCCCACACTGGGTTACCACAGAGCTTACCTTCTCCCCTCTGACAACTTGCATTCAATGTCCCTTCCCAATCACAGCTTGCCCCACATCTCCATTTCTCCTTCCTACCTGGGTCACTGCACAAGGCTGCTGGCCACACTCCTCATCCCCATTTCCTCCTGCACCCCTGCCCATGGCCAGACCCCCTCCACTCAGGCTCTGCCAGACAGACACAGCAAAGAAAGTGCAGAGCCAGTTTGTCTCTTCCCTCCATCCCAGGACAGAGGTCCCACATCTGCTTCCCAGCCCCATTCCAACCTGAGCCTCTACTATGGATTACCACCAGACATGTCATTCCTAGGGCTTCCCTGGGCTGGGATACTGGAAGCTAAAGAAAATTTAAAAATGCTCTTCCTCCACCTGACAACACTGAATAGACTGAGCAGGCATTTTTTTAGGAGGAAATTTGCTGTCCCCCATGGAGGTACCAGGGTTGAGCAGTACTACATGTGGAGGTTTCACACAGGCTGCATGACATGCAGAGGTGGCCTGGCTCTCAGCCCAGACAGGACCATCCAGGGCCCCTGCGCTGCAGCTCACGTTATCTGGGCTGACAATCCAAATAGCAGTTTCCAGACCACATCACAGAGCATTGTGGCACTTTAACATTTCCACCCTCAATTAACATGTGTTTTAAGGAGGCTCATGTATCAGATGTGGCACACGTTGATGTCCTGACAGCTCTCTCAGGGCTAGCCCTAACCCTTTGTTTATTTTAAGGGGAAAATAGTTCAGATACAGCATGAGCCGGCTTAAGAGCAGCACTCTGAGTCCAAAAGTGCCATCCATTGCTCTCTGTGAGGGTAATTTAATGGATAAGGTTACTAGTCCAGGTGAGGAGAACAAAGAGCTGCATGTAAGACCTAGCTGGGCTGGAAGGAGAGAAAGCTTCATTATAATCAAGGTTACAAAACCAACTGTCTTGGGAGCAACATGGACTGCTGCTTCCTTTTTGAAGGAACAACAACCTAATAGTCAATGTTATTGCTGGAATAATGGCTTGAAACTGGAAGAGGGGAGACTGAGATGAGATGTGAGGAAGAAATCCTTTGGTGTGAGGGTGGTGAGACACTGGCCCAAGTTGGCCAGAGAAGCTGTGGCTGCTCCTCCCTGGAAGTGTTTGTGGCCAGGCTGGATGAGGCTTTGAGCAACCTGGTCTAGTGGAAGGTGTCCCTGCTGCTGGCAGGGGGGTTGGGACTGGATGATCTTTAAGGTCCTTTCCAACCCAAACCAGTCTGGGATTCTATGAATAACTCAGCTTCTCCACTTGAGCAGGTCATCAGAAAGCCAGGGCTCAGACACCCTCACCTGACCGGACTTCATAACCACAGACTATGGGTCACTAATCAGATGCAACTGACTATTAACTGTAATTGCACAGATGTAAATATAAGAGATGCAATCAATCATCTTTGTGCAAAAACTGTGAGTGCCCGTGTGCCCAGGACAGAGTACAGAGAGTAGCTGAAAAACAGCTGAAGATCTGAAAAACTTTCAGAAGAGCTAATACTGAGTTTCAGCAAGACCTATTAGCTCTGCACAAACTCTGGTGGAGACACTGAACTTCCAGGTGAGGTCGCATGGCCCAGCTCGACATCAGCAGAGTTCACAAGCCCTGGGCCAGTAGGTTCCTGTCCACAGGGCAATGCAAATTCCAGCCTGGTGCAGAGAAGAAATGACTGAAAAGCAAGGGTAGACCCACACCCCCAAAAAAGTAGTGGGAGAGATGGGCAAAGGTAACAGGCTCAGAAGGCCTCTTCCAAGACCACGGGCTGAAGGACAAAGGATGGCAAAAGCAAACAACAGTGCCAGCACTTTGGGGAGCCGATGTCCTTGCTGCGGGAGCACTTTGGAAGACAGCTTCTGTTGGCAAAGAGCTTCAAAGGATCATTGCCAGCGATGCTTCGCAGCAGGAGCGCTGCTGTTCCAGGAGAGTCCACAGGGGACTGGCTGACCCAAGAGGACCAGGAGTCATCAGGGCACTCAGTTACGGTTGTGCTCGAGTCCCCAGACAAATGTCAAGCCCCACAAAGGGCTGTCCTTGTCCCAAGTCCTCCTCCACTGTCTTCTGACTATTTGACCCATAGCATTTTATTCTTTTTTTATTCTTTTTTTTTTTTTTTACATTTCTTTTTCTGCTTCTACTTCATTTTCATTCAAGCTCCGTGTCTCCAGCCTGCCTACTGCTGGAATTTCATTCACTGCCAGGGCAGGAGGAAAATGTCACACACGAAGGAAACAGCAACTGTTACTATGAAAATCTGCTAGATAAAGGAAAGAGAAAGCGATGGCGACAGCATACTGCGTAGGAGGGGAAAGCAATTACTAGAAGGAGGCTGTGATAGGGAGATGTATTTGTCATGTATTGCCCCAGTCTGCAAAGAGCTGCCATAGACCTTTGGCTGGAGATTCCCCTTGAACAGCTTCAGGGCACTTTCACTGGACCCAAAGTTCAGCCAAAGGCTTTATCACAGCACCAAGTCCAGGTGCAGCGGAGGAGGAGGCAGAGCCTTGAGAAAGCAACACACCTTTATCTTTCCGACTTGCGTATTTTCGGCAGTTCCATGGCCAGATCCTGACAGCCTGGCTCCATTACCTTCAGCTGGCCACAAGTGCTTACATCAGCCAGGGATCTCACCCAGAATGTCAGGGTACTCCTCTGGCAGAAGCATCTTGTGCTGGCCCAGAAGAAAGGTGCAGTCAGGATTTTATCGTGTGACTGGTTCAGCTAAGGAGCTGAAGGCAATGGTAGAGTCAGGCTCAATTTGTTTCCACTGGGTCTGTGTCATGTCCCAACAACCAAGATCAGTGTCAGGAGCCACATTCTGGAAGGCTGCTGGGAGGAGAGATACGATGGGCAAATCTGGCCACCCTGCAAAGCAACGTGACATCTGCTCTCAGAGATGAAGTCCGAGTCTCTCTTCCTAACATGAAGCGCCTCCTCTCACTTTGCTGTTCATGGAGCAGTGATCACTGAGGGCGGCAGGGAAAGACCCCCAATCCCCATCCTCTCCCTCTCAAATAAGCCATGGCACTCCTGGGCTGAGAAGCAGCGCTGAAGGAGGAGCAAAGCCAGCAGCTTCCCAGATCCTGTGCTTGCTCAGAGACCGTTAAACAAACTCCCACCAGTCGAGTTTGGTGCAGAGAGTGACTCACAACAGCCCCAGTGAGAGAAGCAGTTTTGCTGTGGTGACACATCCACATCATGCAGGGGCTTTCAGGGAGCCATGAGTCTCCTGACATGAAGGCAGCAGAGGCAGAAACAGACGGACCAGCAGCTGTCGCAGCCTGACCCTGCCCCACGTCCCCTGCTCTTCCCCAGCATCACCGTAATGCAGGGCAGCAGCTGGAGAGGGGTGACAGCACTGGCACCTCCGTGGTATGTGGGTGGCAGGTATTTTAGGAGACACACGCAGCCTAATTTTCCATTCTTTTTCTTTATATATTTTGCTACAGTTTTGACAATGAAACCTGCACAGACCATAAATATCCCCATATCTCATGCAATACTAAGTTTAGCTCCCTGATAAGCCTGTTGTATGGCTAGATGACACCATCAATGAACATTGATTGATTGAGTCCTCCCATTTTCTTTTTCACTATGGAAGAGGAAATGTGCATCAAAGGTGACATGCTGGGTGTGCAGAAGGAGTGTCCCTTCCTCCCTCACCCCATCCAATCTGACAGAGGGAGCTGGGAGGGAAGAAAACAAGGAAATAAGCTGGGGGACAGGTTCCTCAGGTGAGGTACCATCTACACAGCCTCAGCAGGTGCTCTCAGACAGGTCAGGGGCTGTCTGTACGTCAGTTTACCTTGTAGACCTTGGAGAAGAAGCCGCTGCCTATCAGCTCGGCGTTGAAGTTCTCCCAGAACTCCAGCTTGCGGACAGCCGTGCGCAGCCTCTGCCAGCGGTCCTCGTGGTAGTAGGTGTCAGATGACTCCCCATAGTACTGCGTGGGGCCGGAGGGCTCCGGTGCCATCAGCCCTGCCTCGCACATCATGGGGGCAGCAGCTAAAATACAGAGTATTTCACAGTGAGCCAACAGCAGCGTTGGGACATCAAACAAATACCTGCACTAGAGACCGTGACGGGACAAACAGAGGGAGAGGACACAAGGCACTGAGATGAGGCACCCTGCAGCACTGCGAAGCAGCCATGCACACCATCTCCTGGATAAGTCACCCTGGACTTAGGCCTGCCTTATGCAGGTTGTGTTTGAACTTCAGACTAGGACTTAAAGATGTCAAATTAGCATATATTCATTTATACCCTCTAAAGGCTTAAGATAGATACGAGGCATCACCTTCAACACATAATAGAGTAGCTCAGGAAAAGCCCAGGGGACACGGTCTTGCTCAGGCAGCTTATGCCGAGTTAAAAGCCACTGCATCTAAATTGGGTTTTTAGCATAGGTCAGGTGCCACCTACTAATGCCACATCTGCTGCCCCAGGGCTCTCGATTGAGCTCATAGAATCACAGAATTATAGTGGTTGGAAAAGACCTTTAAGATCATCGAGTCCAACCATAAACCAAATACCGTCAATTCCACCTCTAAACCATGTCCCTCAGCACCTCGTCTGCCCGTCTTTGAAATCCCACCAGGGAAGGCGACTCCATCACCTCCCAGGCCAACCTGTTCCAATGCTTGACTGTCCTTTTGGCAAAGAAATTCTTCCTTATATCCAATCTAAACCTCCCCTGGCACAACTTGAGGCCATTTCCTAGTATTCTGTCACTTGGTCCTTGGTTGAACACACCCACCCCCATCTCTCTCCACCCTCCTTTCAGGGACTTGGACAGAGCCAGAAGGTCACCCCTCAGCCTCCTTTTCTCCAGGCTCAACAACCCCAGTTCCCTCAGCCACTCCTCATAAGACCTGTTTTCCAGGCCCTTCACCAGCCTCGTTGCCCTTCTCTGGACATGCTTTAGCTATTGCAGACAGAGGGTCACGGCTTCAGTGTGCTAACAGGAAACAATCTTTAATGGCTCCTCACCTGGCAGGTGCCTACACATCATTATAAGCCCTAAAGAATCACAGAACAAGGAAATGCCCCAGCAACCCTCCTCCTGTCTGTGTATCCTGAACTTGACTCCAAGCCCCAAATGCATCTGATAAATTGCCTTCCTTTTCCATTGTTCTGATTCTCACACTTCCCTCTCCACTCTTCTCCCTTTTCCTCATTCTGCCTTTTATAGCACCAGGCTCACACTCCTCCAAAGCCATCTGCCATCCTCCCCCTTCTCCCACATCATTTGCTTCTATTTACTTACAAAAATGCAGGGGAGGCAAATTCAGTGGAAAATGGGATTCTGACACCCTGAGTGAGGCAAATAAGGCCCCTATTTCTGGATAATTGTAAACAACCGTTGGTACATTATAAAGCTGTCAGAGCACCTTTCACTCACAGCAAGTGTTTAGATTCCTGGGGGCTTGGCAAGCTGCTTTGCCAGACTGTAACCAGATGGGACCGTGGTCTACAAAAGGTAATTCTTCAATGCTTCCAGCTGAAGCAAGGGTAAGCTCTGCCCTCCCTAAGTTTCTTGTCCTAGATCATGCACAAAACAAGATGCTGTATCAGAATCCCTTTATCCCGTGGATTATTTCATGGCTACTTTGGTTCTACAAGGCGAGGCAAAACCTGCACTGAGGTATGTATAAAATACTTGTATCAGTCACCTAATCCACCCCAGTCCAGCTAAGAACCAAAGAGAGAGCTGCCAAACGAGGACAGATGTGGTGGCAGGGCTAAGCAGGATGGGAGTTCAGTAAGAGCCAAGGGCTGGGACACGCGGCAGGCAGTACCAAGCAGGGCAGAGATCCCTGCTGCAAACAGCAGCTGAGCTCCAGGCTGAGACTCAGGGAGCTGCCACACAGGGGAACAGCACAAACCTCTGAAAGCAGCCAGACCCCAAAGTTACCACAACAGGACAGTCCCACGTAGGCTGCAGGAATCCAGTCCCAGAAACATAAACATGACACATGGGCTCCTACCTGACTGCATGGCAAACACCCACAGGACCAGGCAGGCAACCATCCACAGGTTGGCCAGAGAAGCTGTGGCTGCTCCTCCCTGGAAGTGTTGAAGGCCAGGTTGGATGAGGCTTTGAGCAACCTGGTCTAGTGGAAGGTGTCCCTGCTGCTGGCAGGGGGGTTGGAACTGGATGAGCTTTAAGGTCCCTTCCAACCCAAACCAGTCTGTGATTCTATGATTCTATGACCAAAGCCCCAGAACTGCTCATGGACAGGAGAGCCCATGGCCACGATCAGTGGAAAGCACTCAGATCAGGCAGGGCACATGAAAGAGGTTACAGGGCCACAGCTTTACCCCTGCTCTGAGGCAAGGAGAGGTGATCAAGGAACATCCCATGATGGTACGCAGCTGCAGGGACCTGCCTGGAGGTTTTTGCCTTGGGACGGTCGCTGGTCCTGACAACCACACCATCTGAAACACATCATGCCTGGTCCCCTCCCATCCAGCCTACACCCAGGTGCTGGGAACTGGCACAAGGGAAGAAGCTCATGCAGAAGGAGAGAATGGGACTCACATCAATCACACCCAGCACTGCTAAAGCCACCCCGCTCTGGCCGTATCACTGAAGGCATTACCTTCCCACAGGGACAATTCATCCAGATTCCGCAAGGATCTCTCTCTCTGGTGAGCCAACTGGCCCAGGTTTGGCAGGGTGTGGGGCGCAGGTGCAGCAGGGCAAGGCACCGGCACAAGCTGGTGGCCCAGTGCAGCAAGGGGCTTTCATCGCCCAGGGCCGTGCTCAGGGCTGCAGAGCAGGAGGGCAGACACAGGAAGTGCTGCAGCTCCAGGCCAAGAAAGAGGAGCTTCTCTACCTCCTGCACAACTGGTCAGGACATAAGGGGATGCTAACAGGGTCTGACAGATCCTGCTGACCCCAAGCCACCAACAAAATATGGAGAAGGAACAGCAAAGGGTCACCCTTGAGCATCAGACCCATCTTGAGGATGCACTCTCAGGGCTTACCCCCTCCTGCCCCCAGTGCTGGGACACAGGTTTGCCCTTTCATGCTGTGTGGATGGCGAAACAGCAACACACCAAGCCACAGCCTCATCCCAGGGAGCCAGTCACTCACCAGCAGAGCTGTGGTGATCACCCTCAACTGATGCTCCAGCCACCAGAGACACACTGACCCAACAGGCTCTGAAAGCCTTTCCCTCCACTCGAGCACCCTTCAGTACAAAACAAAGAGAAAGAGGAACCTTCCCTTGGCAGAGCAGCACCTGCAGGTACCCTGATCCCCAGCCACCTCGGAGCCCCTTCTGCCTGCCCGGTGACCTGGCCACCAGCACCACAGGTCCCCTGGGCAAGGCAGGCTGCCCAGGGCTGCCTCTTCCACAGGGAATGGGTTCCTTTTCAGAGGCCTCTCTGTTCAGTGCTTTTCCCATGTACCATCTCCTCCTGCCATGACCCAGTTCATCAATCGCCTCTTTGTCCAGTGAAGAATCCTTGCAGCATCCCCAGCACGCCGGGAACGGCCCCTCGCATTATGCCACTGAGTGGGAGCCACATCGTTATTTTCTTCTTATAAATGCAACTGTTTGTCTCCAGATTAGTGCTGACACGTAGGCTGGGAGAGAAAACAGCTTTTCAGCATGCCAAGATTTATTTGAAGGCTTCCTAGGAGCCAAGGAGGGAGGTGGAGAGGGTGGGAGAAGGATGGGAAGAAGGAAGGTCTTGGGGACAACCTGCAGCCCCAGGCAGCGGGGCAGGGCCCGTCCTCATGTCACAGCAAGGTTCAGAGCACCCAAAGCTGTGCTTCTGCCTGAGCAGGCAAAGCACTGGGGCGGCTGCCAGTATCCCCAGTGCTCCCAGCTCGAATTCAACCCACAGTGGAGAGACCAGGCCCCAGCACAGGAGGAGGCTCACAGAATCACAGAATGTCGGGGATTG
>NW_010312951.1:0-14044 GCF_000700745.2 Antrostomus carolinensis
CATCCATCAAACCCACATGTCTCCAACTTAAGAGACAAGTATGTTGTGCGGGACGGTGTCAAATGCCTCGCACAAATTCAGGTAGATGCCATCAGTTGCTTTAGCCTTACCAACCATTGCTATAACCCTGTAATAAAAGGCCACCAGTTTGGCCAGGCACGATTTGCCCTTGGTGAAGCCATGTTGGTTGTCACCAATCGCCTTCTCGTTTTCCATGTGCCTTAGCATAGTTTCTAGGAGTATCTGCTTCATGATCTTGCCTGGCACTGAAGTGAGACTGACCGGCCTGTAGTTCCCTGGGTCTTCCTTGTTTCCCTTTTTAAAAATGGGGGTTATGTTCCCCTTTTTCCAGTCTGCGGGAACTGTGGCTGGCTTTGCAACTTCATCTGCCAGTTCCCTCAGGACCTACAGATGCATCTCATCAGGTCCCATGGACCTGTGCACCTTCAGGTTCTTTAGGTGGTCCCAAACCTGATCTTCTCCTACAGTGGGCAGCTTTTTGTTCTCCTGGACCCTTCCTTGGATTTCTAGGGCATGGGCAGTCTGGCACGAGCCCTTGCTGGGGAAGACTGAGGCAAAAAAGTCATTGAGTACCTCAGCCTTCTCAATGTCCTGGGTGACCAGATCTCCTGTTGCCTTCTGGAGAGGGCCCACATTTTCCCTAGTTTTCTTTTTCTCCCTGACATACCTGTAGAAACTTTTTTTGTTGCCCTTGACATCTCTGGCCAGATTTAATTCTATCAGGGACTTGGCTTTCCTAACTCTGATCCCTGGCCACTCGGGTAATTTCTCTGTATTCCTCCCTGGTTACCCGTCCTTCCTTCCACCCTCTGTAGGCTATGGGATCAGATTAAGGCAGGTCCAATATATAAAAGCCATGGGTATCCAGTCCCTACTGATAACTATTTCACTCCACAGATCTCCTATTTGTCTTAAAGACTTGCTAATGTGGGCATAGTTTTTGTGTCTGCTTTTGTAGGGAATTGGTTTCCAATGCTGTTGTGCCAATATAACTAGATGGTACAGAGTCTGTAAAACAGAGCAGCCTTCAGCAAGAAAAAGCTATCCTAAAACATGGTCTGGAGGCATTGATGCTTTAAAAAGAAGCTGCTTATCACCAAGCAGTGAGCCATGTAACAGGCCTTTCTGTAGTATCATCAGCCATAAGAGAACCGATCTTCTGTTTGCTCTTTTCATAGTGAAACAATGGTTGAAGACCTCTTGGAAAGCTCAGGTGATATTTGTAGGGAACATGGGGAGGCTGATGGACACTTCATGCTTAAATGAACACAGTCTGTTTATCACTGCTTAGTGGCCAGGTAATGGCAGTTCCCTACAATTCTGAAAGCAGTCTAATATCTGGTAAAATTGATCCTGCTCAAGTGATCTAATAAATAAGATACTTATCAGAATGTTTTATAGGGTTTCAATTCATTATATTTTTTCTTCCCTGTACTATTAGCTTTCTGAATGGGTCATTTTGAAAGTGCTCTTTGAAATAGCACTAAGACAATATGGATTGCCTTCAGTGCTTTTAGTTGATTTGTGTGCTCAGTTTATAAAAAAAGCACATTTTGTAGCCTCATATCTGATTCGTAGCATTCCAGATAGGGGTAGGAGCTGTGAGTAGTGCTTACTGCTAAATGCTAGGAGCAGTTCCTTTAAGCAGACCATTTTTAGAGTTGCTTATTCACTGAACAGTTACTTATAGCAACATAAGATCTGACAATAGCAAGCCTTTTCTCTTGCTGTCATTAGGACCTTTGGAGGAAGAAATCACTACTAATTATGTTACATAAAATATGTGCATTATATTTGAGGAGATGGGAGTAATGAAGAACAACATGGATTTAGTCTTTCAGCTTTTTTTGTTGCCTAATGTTTCACAGGTCATTAAACCCTGTATGCTTCCTGGAACCAAGGAAAACTAATAACAGCCTATAAATTCTAGCTTAATTTTTGTAGATTTTTTTTTTTTTAAATGTGGATTTTATTATTTGGAAGGAGCACATCAGTGAAAAGATCATTTTTATGTTCTTTATTATTAACTTATTGCTGGCACATCAAAGTGGTTTCTTGGTACTGGGTAATGACTGTCATCTCCAGGGCACATGTGATCCCTACTGTGTTTTAATTTAAAGGTACAGAACCTTAGGCTGTGGTCCCATAGTCCACCACAAAGTACAGGTAACTTTGCATGTAAAAGTGTAGTTAACTAACCAGTGTGTTGGTCAAATGTAATAGTTAAACATACACATAAACATGTAACTATACTGTGAATACAAGGAAAATAACAGTCTGCAGATCCTTAATTCTTCCCTTTGTTGGGTATCGCACATCCCAGAGAAATGCAATGGTGGTTGCCATCTGACCATTCTGTCTCCACCTCTCTCACTGGTTTTGCAGAGCATCAGAAAAGAGTCAGGAGCAAAAGTCTTTTGATTTATAGTGCTTTTAATTATTTTTAAGATGTAAAATCTCTATTTATTTTTTAAAAATAATAATTAAAAATAAAGCTGGCAAAAAACCACCCCCATCAAACACCAATGATTGATGGAAACTACTTCTGTACCTCTGAATATTTTATGTCACAGTCAAACTTATCTATAAGGAAATATACAAAATAAAAAAATAAAATCACATTTCTTACAGAACTGCTTTGTAAAACTATCTGGACCAAACTATTGGACTTCCTTACACCAATGGTCATGGAGTTTTATGTCAGTATTGTAAGCAGAGTGGTAGGGGCAGGGACTCTCTCTTACAAGTCAGAGTCTTACCTCTGCCTGTGGAGTCCTACCTGGAACAGCTGAATAAGTATATCAAGGGCTTATAGTCTGCTACCAGTGATGGTCCACAGGTCTAATCTTCTTTCTCCCATTAACTAAGAGAGAAGGAAAAAGAACAACTTGAGACATGGCATTTATGCTCCTCTGCACACTCAGTCAAGTGCTTAGGGCTTCAGTGTCTGTGCTGTGCATCTCTGAATAGTTATTAATAGTGAAAATGATATCATGGTAAGCTCCAGAAAATCTGAAAATATGTTTTACTTTAGATCTTTTATCTGACCCTGTCTTATATCAAAAGAATGCCTATTTTAGCAGCCACTTTTAACTTCAACTTTGAAAATTTTTGAGTAAAATACAGAGTTATCATAGGTAAAAAACAGATGTTAGCTTTTATTTGAAACTTCCTGCATCTTCTTTTTTTTGTGGTCAATTTTTTTCTCATCATATAAATAGTTCTGTTAATAATGCTTCATACCACTGTCACTTACTGAAGAGGGGTAGTAGTTTTTGATTATAAGCCTACCTTCCATGTCTTATCCTAAGAAATCCTTAGAAATTGTTCTTTCTGCTTCAAAATTTGCATGCAAGATCCGTGGCCAGAGGTTAGCTTTTGACCAAATTTGATAACATTTAAGTCAGTCTCCTAATTTAGTTTTTAATAAAAGGTGAAAGTGAAAGGTGACATGATGATGGATGCCTATACTAGAGTGTGTCAGGGCTTTTCAGTTGCCCGTCTTTCTTCCAGCAGCTGGAGATGTTGTGATCATAAGTGCCAAGGAGCTAAAACAAAATGACATTTCTATTTCCTAATGCAGGCAAAACTGAAGTTTGGATGCTTGGAAAACACTGATTACTATTGCCTCCCTTAACACATGACTTTTATTCCAGTAACTAGCTTCTGATACGTTTTAAGAGACTTGAAAATGAAGCAAAATGAAGCCCCATAAACTTAGACAAATGAAAGCCAATCCTGCTTTCCTACCACAGGCTATAGAAAGAAAGTGTGGTATTATTTTGTACCAGAAGGTGCTGATTTCTCATGATCCCAGGAAGAAAGTCACTCAGAATCTGTAAAGAATCACTTTAAATCCCTTTTTTGCTATTAACACAACCAAGGAAAAGAGGAAACTGTACATAATCTTATGTCTCTTCAGATGCTGGGAACCCCCAGTTGCACGGCACCAAACAGGTCTCCAACCAGGGCATAGCATGCTATGTGCATCCCATCCATGGAAAGGTTACTCCTTTTTGGTCATTTGAGATCTTATAGGTCTTAAAAGAAAATAATTTTATTAATAATTTCTACTATCAGAAAAAAAAAGATTTTCACAGGAGAAAGTCTTGCTGCACTTTTAAAAGGCAAGGTCACGTAGGCCGTGTAATTGCTGGTACTGAGTGGGAGCTGCCCACAGGCTCCTCTGTTACAACGAGGTTACCCTGCGGCTGAGGGGTGTGTGCAGCAGAACACAGGCTCTGCATGCACGACAGCACAGCACAGGCCTGTGCCCACTCAGGTTAACTGGATCACTAATTCCTCGAGGTACAGTGGTCTTCTGGGCAGGATCACTACAGGGATGCACTTGTAACCTCAGTCTCCAAGAGCTCCAAGAGGCTGGTTAGTAACTCTGAGTTTGTGGCGTATTTTGTAACCAGGATATATAAATAAGTCTTAAAATTACTTCTTTTTTTTGGTCTTGTGATCAGGCTTTTTTTCCTGCTAATTTCTTTAAAACCTTTCAGGTGTATTCTGCCCCAATTTTGTCTGTAATGCATTTTGCATTCCTCTTCTTCCATTCATCTAAACAGCACTGAACTTCTGCTGTGCCTACCTGGTATGTGCTTGCTGTACTACGCCTATGTCAATACATGGATTCAAAATACCAAAAACTTTTTATGTTTACACAGGAAGCATGTTCTGCATGGTTTGATTATATCTATACAGGTTTCTGGCCAGCTTTAATTTGTCTCTTGTTTGTATATTCCAGGCTTGGAAGACAGTGGGTCTTCTGTTTTCAGTGAATGCTACTATGATGATTTACAGACCATTTTTTTATGATATTTTTTATGCTTTATTTTCACATTGAGCTTAATTTCAATATTCTACAGATGTCTCCTCAGAAGGCTAAATTTGAATTCTAGTACAAATGAACTAAACAAAGCAGAGAGTCAGAATTAGAAGGGGTTACCTAAAACCTACCTAGAGTTTTGCTTTGTGTCTCAGACTGTGCTTTCCTAGCACATCCAGGTCAAGGGGAAATTCTAATTGTAATTGCTCAACTGTGGTAATTTGTGACTAAGGAATGATCTGGCATGGAGGGCAAGAAGGCCCAAGTGCAAGAAGGCGTTAAACTGGCTGGAAGCAGGAAATGGCGAGTGAGTGAGCTTTCCCTTGATAAGAAACACCTTCAGCATTGTCTTGTAGCCATCCTGGAATGGGAACACACAGGGACCTAAGCTCAGGGGCCACCTTTGGGCAACAGAGCTGGGCTAGGGGATGGACCCACAGTGGGCTGAGATGTCCCATGCAGCCACTCTTGGGATTGGTGCTGGTGAAAGTGTATATGAGGAGTCTGCTTGTGATGCACCCTTGCAGATTCCATGTAGAACCATGTATTGTGGTAGGACTCTGTACAATGCATTGTTCATTAATTTTTTCTTTTATATTTAACCACAAAAAAGTATTTAATTTGTGTCAAGGTGTACTGTGAAAATTCCTCAACATAGGCAATTCCTGTTCAGAAGTGAGTTGTACTCAGTGTTCCAGCTACCTCAGGTACCTACTCCTCAGGTATGGTATAGATTCTTGCTGTTGGACTGCTTCTTTTTGTAACATCTAGCAATTTCAAGACAAATGAAACTGTGCCTAGACAAACAAAATGCAAACTATTACTATGTCCCACAGGTTGGGGTCATCTGTGATGACACAGTATGAGAATTACACTGGACCTATCCTTGACAATGGATGTCTTCCTACTCCCCCAAAAGCAACAAAACTTTTAAAAAGCAACAATAATTCTGCCATTTTTTATGTGATATTCACAAGTGAAAGATACTCTTATGCATCAAACTATGTTTTTTGGACTATTCCCTTGCAAGTACATGCTAGTATCTGAGTGCAGTGTTTTTAGAAGCTGTGAATGGAGACATCCTCAGCTGGGCAGAATTAGGACTATCTGGTGATCTGCAAAGCTAAATAGAACTGTGAACAGAACACAGCAATATGAAGTGCCTGTCAGCTTTGGGAAAATAAGAGGCAAAAGTTTACACTGGGCTGAAAGACGGGGGAACAAGAAGCTGTTGGGAATATCTCTAAGGAATTCATGTCTGAGGTGGACTGGGCAAGTGTAGTTATAGGCATCAAAATTTATTCAAGGGAAGGAGTAACCCAAGGACGCTAAAGTTAACCTCATTCACTATAAAATACCTTGGAAGCTGTGACTTCTACCTGAACAGGCACCAAGGAAAAAGTGACAAATTATTCCTTTGTTACATACATTGGTGTGGGGTTTGATTTCCACTGACTGGCAGTGATGATGCTCAGATACAGAGAAAGGTACTTATATCTGAGCTATTAAGGGAGTGGAGCATCTATATCTGAGATGATTAAGGGAGTGGAAGCATCTCCCTTATGAGGAAAGGCTGAGGGTGCTGGGTCTCTTTAGCTTGGAGAAGAGGAGACTGAGGGGAGACCTCATTAATGTTTATAAATATGTTGAGGGTGAATGTCACATGAATGGAGCCAGGCTCTTCTCAGTGATGCCCAATGGTAGGACAAGGGGTAATGGGTGTAAGCTGGAACACAGAAGGTTCTGCTTAAATTTCAGAAGGAACTTCTTTACAGTGAGAGTAACAGAGCACTGGAACAGGCTGCCCAGGGAGGTTGTGGAGTCTCTTTCTCTGGAGACATTCAAAACCCACCTGGACGCCTTTCTATGTGATGTCATTTAGGTTTCTGCTCTGGCAGGGGGATTGGACTAGACAATCTTTTGAGGTCCCTTCCAATCCTTAACATTCTATGATTCTGTGATATAGCCAATACTAAACTCTAAGCTCTGTTTGTATTTGATCATCTCTGATGCTTGACTATCAATAACAAATATTCTGAAGTATTACTTCTAAAGTTTGTTCCGTCTTAATAAGATTTAAAATTTGAAACTGTTTCCTTATATTTTAGTTGTTCATGAGTCTCTATAGGATGTGTAGTTACGTCCATATAAAGCATAAGTAAAAAAGATAAAATATTGCTTCTGCTGAAGTCAATGAATTTTCCAGTGACTCACATAGGGAGAGTACTTCACACTTAAATTCTGTAAAGTCCTCTTCTTCAGTATTTAAGTGTGTTGAATACCTCTCTACTTACCCTGAGGGAGTTGCTACACTTGGCAAATTTCCTGTTTACTTCTTCTGGCCAACCAGAACTCTTCTCATGTTCCTCTAAACTGTGGACTTTTCTTTACTGCAAGCTTGAGTTGCCTGGGGTTACCTAAGAGTAAGACGACTCCTCTGTCTTCGTCTGTCTCCAGTGAAAGTGGTACTCAAGGCAGTAATGGCTTTTTGCTTTAGTGGCACAGGTTATCTGTGCCTTTCCCATCTCTAGCAACAGCGGTACTTGAATTTCACTCACATTCTGTAACAGATCACTCATGTGAGGTGCAATGTAAATTAGAGGGGTTTGATCTATGGGGGTTGATAGAGTGAGGTTACACTTGAAATTATTCATTGGATTAAGAGTGCAGTATCTTCAAGGCTTGAGACATATGAAGTTATAGTTATTGTCAAGAAAATTATCTTTCAACAACCACAAAGAAAGAAAAAAACATTTCTAATTCTGATTCTGAGAGAGGGAAGAAGTAGAAATGACAATCATAATCTGTTTGTAGCTCTCTGCTCTAGCATCACATGAGTCCTGGTGAGAATTTCAGCACAGGAATGATGAAAATGTGCTTTGAAACACATTTGGACTCAAAGGTTTGAAAATTCTAGTGCCTTGTCTGGAAATTTCTTGAGAGAAAAACACATGGTGTGTCTACGAACAATCATTTTTCAGGTTCACAGAAAAATCTGGTATCAAAATTTTACTGGATATTTAACAGTTGTCCATAAACATTTATCAGTTTATGGCATTAATGTGATCCCCATTCCACTGTCAGACCTTCAGGGACCTAGGAAGTCCAGGGCAATACATACTGTTAGAACTATTTGATCAGTTCCTTTCAAACATGCTGATCAAAAAATCCCAGATTAAGAGATGGTGATAACCTAGATAAACTTTGAGGAAGAAACACACATAGATATATCATATTTCTAGGTATACTTATTGCTGCATAGAAAGTATGAAGGGTATGCTCCCTTTGTATCTCAGCTAAGCTCTCAAAATAACAGCTATGTTGACTTATGTAATATACAAATCTTCTCCTGAGCAGGTGGTTTTGCTGAATGTAATCCAGAAATGAAACACAGAAGTGGTGCAGATGCAACTCAAAACAAATTTCTTTCATAATTTGAGCAAATAGTCATGGAATTTGTTCAAAATATTTAGTCGTTTCTAGCCATTATTCCTTCCATTGAAGTTTACAAATACTTCAAAACATGAATAGCAAGAAAATAATGTTGCTAATGTTGTGAAGTTTTGTTTTGTACATTAACCTAGGAGGGATTTAATTTTCTCTCAATACATATACAATACTGAATTCAACTTCAGTTATTGTTAAACAAGCAGAAAATTGTGTAGGTTAGTTATAATATCCCAATTGTACCTGTTAATTGGTAAAGATCTACCCAGAAAGATATTAATTTTCAGATAAAAATTTCATAGTGGCTTGATATCCTTGTATTGAATGTCAATGTGACTGAACTAATGGCTTAAACATAAGGAAAGCTTGTGAAATGACAGTGTTACATCTTCCAAATGTGACTCATTCTGCTTCAGTTTGAAGTAAATAGTGTTTTTTAACATTTGTGTAAGACTTGAGTGATCAAGAATAAGGCACTGCCAGCGTCATACCAGTGAAGCATCCTGTAAGTACAAACATACAGAGTTCATCCCAAAGAAGTCTAGTTACAGATGCGTAACTCTCCAGTGACTGAAAAAGGTTTTCACTGTAGTGGGTATACAGTACAAAGCACAAACTTCTGGTAGAGTAAAACAGAGCCTTGCTTTTCTGTAAATGGAAAGGATAGTTTTGCCAGTCCCCTGTCTATAGGACTTTTGGGCTATACCAGCATTCTGCCTTCCCCTGTGAAGCTATGCACTAACAGTGCATCCAGTGCCTTGATACTGGAATCCATGCATGGTGAAGAACATGGGTATGACTTGTAAGCAGTAAGTGACCTATTCCTGCGGTCACCTTGTCTTTAATGCCTTCTTTGTAGTGCCCCATATGATGATGTGTTATATGATAATGCTGCTAACACAATGATGGTATGGTCTGTCCTGGGTGAGCCATGTTAAACGCAGTCAGTTAGAAGCTCCTAGGAGTAATATATTTGCCAGGCTTGGAGACTATAGTTCCAGGTGAACTTCTTCCAATTTATCATTTAGAATAGATGTACTGATGTTGATGTATTTTTAATGGTGCATAATTTAAACTGTACTTCTGCCCCACGTCCTGTCAAGGTTAATTTGTATTTGCAAATGTTAATACAAAAAGCAAAGTTTGTCTGTCCATCTGTGAAATGCCCATGATGTTTTTTTCTATTCAAGTGTAGCAGTAGAAATACTTAGCTTTCTGGATAGTGACTTATTCAAAATGAAACAGAATATCTTTGTGATAATATTGCACATCACAGCTGTAGGTTACCTAAATAGGCATTATATCCATTACTGTTCTGTTGCATTGTTCAATAGAGCTATTATGTTCCATCAAAAATGGGAAAACGTGTATTATGAGTAGCAAGAAAACCAGCAGGTTGATAATTGCTCTATGTTCACTAATGTGTATTACTAGCTGGCTCATCTATAATTGTAATTAACACCTCCTGCCTCAGCTATGCAATTAGCTGATGTTGCTACAAATTTTTGTTATATATTTAATCTTGTTTCTCTGGCCTGCTCTTGTATTTAATTTATGAGTAAATCTACAAACTATACATGGAGCTGTCATGGTAGATACTCATGAGTCACAGGAATTGTAACTAGAGGCCCATGTACGTGGGCTAGCTGCATCTCCAAGAAATTCACAGTCAACATACTCCATTCTGGTTTAGTAAATGTGCCTGCTGTGTATCTGTTCACATTTGCTGTATCTCTTTCAGCTTAATTTGAATTCATGTCGTAAGCCTTCTGGGCCTACAGTCACTTCATGAACTTTTCTTCTAGGTACCAGCTTTTGGGAAGTCCAAGCAGAGCAGGTAAGAAATCTGGGGACAAAACTGGTTAAAGGTTTTGTGGGAAGAGATCCACAAAGCCCTGGTTAGGTTTAGTGAGGTGCAACCTGCCACCTTGCCAGCCTGGTTGGTTCCCAACTCCTTGGCAGCCCCCACAGTGAGTTGCCACCAAGTCTGTCTCCCTCTGCTTCACAGAATCATAGAAACATGGAATCATAGAATGGTTTGGGTTGGAAGGGACCTTTAAAGTTCATCTAGTCCAACCCCCCCTGCAGTGAGCAGATACAGCTTCAACTAGATCAGGTTGCTCAGTCCCCCATCCAGACTGCTCTTGAATGTTTCCAGGGATGGGGCTTCTATCACACCTCCGGGCAACATGTTCAGTGTTTCACCACCTTCATTGTACAAAATTTCTTCCTTATATCTAGTCTAAATCTACCTTCTTTTAGTTTAAAACCATTTCCCCTTGTACTACCGCTAAAGGCCCTGATAAAAAGTTTGTCCTCATCATTCTCTATAGGCCCCCTTTAGATGTTGAAGGCTGCTATAAGGTCTCCCTGAAGCCTTCTCTTTTCCAGGCTGAACAACCCCAACTCTCTCAGCCTTCCTTTATAGGAGAGATGCTCCATCCCTCTGGTCATGCTTGTGGCTTTCCTCTGGACCTGCTCCAACAGGTCCATGTCTTTCTTGTGCTTCCCACTCCTTTGTCCCCAGGGCTCCAGGGGCTGCCTTGCTCCTGCAGCGTGCCAGCTGCCTGGGAGCTCCCTGCGCTGGAGGGACTGCCAGGTGCCCAGTTTTGGCAGGCAGGCAGCTCACCTCTCTTGGCAGGCAGGCTGGTGCTTTGGCTCTGGGGCTGCTCAGCTTGCCTGCTCCTGTGCTGCGCAGGCTCCCCTGCCAGATGAGCAGGGAGGAGGCAAGCTCCCTGCGTGTCCACCTCCCTATGCAATCTGGGAACCTGGGATCTCCAGGAGAACATTTTGTTTTTGAAAGAAAATTAACATGTAGAGAGCAGGAAGATGAATTTTCAGCACGTTGCTGGCTCTGTTTTGTTCTGTGGGAGGATTCCCTCGGCATGCAGGCAGAGTGCCTCTCCTTCCACATTCTCTGATTCCACTCTAGGGCTAGTCCACAAACTCAAAACAGCGTGTGGGTTGTGTCACCGCAGCCTAGCTCACTGTAATTCCCTGCACTGAGAGAAGTGAGAGAGCCCCATGGCATTTCTTCTGCTTTATACTGTGGAAAAAATTAACTGTACTTAGAATTGTGTATATTGTTGTGGGAATTTTGGTCTGATATGCCAAAACCACAAACTCCTTTTAGGCCCAAAACTCTATTTCCATAAAGCAAGTAATAGTATGAAAGACTATTCCCTGGGCTTGCCATCATGAAAAAGGCCCTCCAGGCTCCCTTCCTGCATAATCTGGTATTGTTTTGGACCAAGGAAATGAAGAATAGATGGAGTTCAATTCAGTTCTTTTCAGCTCGGAGATAAGAGTTTTTGACACTAGGTGGTACTACAGACAAAGGCCAATATTTGCAGTCTTAGGGATTGGCAGCTCTAAACCTGGCATCCGATTTGGTGGTCTGATTATGTGCTTCCACAGCTCATATTATGCCCTAGACAAATATATTCTATTAGACTCGTTTTCAGAGTATAGTGCTATGTGACTTCTAGCTCCCTGCAAAATATTTCTTTTTTATCAATTAGGATTTTATCAAGTAATCCTTCAAAAATCAGTGAAACGATTTGACAGAGTTTAGGGGTGAATCTAACACCAGATATCACTTGCTAATACAAAAAGGTGTGTATAACATTTTGAGGCTTCTGTGTTCAATTCTGAAAATGTATTTCTCGTGATCAACACTGGGAATATTTTGCTGCTTCAGCTGCCCCCTCAACACTTTTCACTGTATAATATGTTTTATGGCTTTATTTAAAGCATGGGGATCCATCTATCAAGGGCATTTCTGAAGTTATTATCCTTTCATTTAACACCAGCCTCCACTCAGATGGATGAAAATGTTATTTCCTCGAATTTTAACTCCTGTTTCTCAGTTTCTGCTTTTTTCCTTTCTGTTTCTCTGCAGCCACCTCAGCCTCAGTCACTACTTGATCAAGGCTCTATACTCCTTCTTGTAATGTGCCGTGCTTGTTTAGGAACAGAGAGTCTTACATTTGTTACCTGAGTGCACACAACCCAGTAGATGTGATATTTGCTAGCAGGTAAAGTAGAAGTGAAACTTCCTTGGATGGTGAAATGTGTTTGACGCCAGAGGCAAGGAGCTCTGCCCTTGAAAAATCTACAAGTAGTTTTTAAACTTTCTTTGATTTTTTTATTTTTTTATTTTTTTTTCAGTAGTATCCTGGTTTTTAACAATCAAGATCTTTACTGTGTTTATTACTGCAGGTGTTAAAATTAATGTGTAATAGCTATCTCTTAACAGGCATCACAATGAACTGCCCGCTGATGTAATGTGATTCAAACCACCCTTACAATATGTTGTATTAAAAATACTTTATGTAGAAGACAACACTAAAGGAGTTACAAAAATATGAGATGGCTGGTTTTTTTTTTCTGAAAAATATATAAGCAACACTAAACCTACACTATTAGGTGTATGAAATCTGTTGTCAGCAGTAGATTTAATGGTGAAAAGATTGATTTTTAAATAAATAAACATATTGACAAGCAACTGAACAACAGATAGCACACTTTTGGGCACTGTATAAGAGCCAACAACAGAACTGCCTTGTTCAGATTGTTTCAAAAAATAAGAGAGAGCAATAAAAAATTATCTCGTGTTTTTCCCAAACCAGTAAGCTTTTCAAACTTAGCTTTGTTTAGTTATATATACACAAATACATACAGTAATTTAAAGATTATCTTGTACTAAGGTAAGCTGGAAATTTATGCAGTTGTTTTTTTTAAAAATTGTCTTTGTATTCCGTAAATACTTTCAACTGAACATATGAAAAAAAGCATAAATAGAAGTGGATATATTAAGAATATTACTTCAGTACAGAACTATGTGCTCCACCATGAATTGTTTACGCTAGAGAACAGAAGTCCTTAACAGTCACTCTAAATTAATTAGAAAAGATTTGTTCCTGCTTTTAAAAGCGAAAGGGAAGTGGAGCTACTTGAGGTCAAAGCTCAGACAGTCAGGCTGAAGTTTTGAGTTCTTTCCAGTCCTAATTTCTGACCACGTGAAGCTGCAAGGTGAGAAATAATTTGGGATGATGTGGCCTGTGTGGTGAAACTGAAGAATGTGTAGCATACCTAGATATCACTGGTATTAGGCTGGGGTTATTAAGTGATGAGGTTCACCCATTAGGGTTCTTTTGACTCATCATCTTCAGTCCAGACCTAAGATCACAGATACTTAGCACTGAATTGTAACTTCACAACTTTTCCAGGTTGCTATGCATTGTGTGAAGGAAAGCTCTTGTGGCAGCTGGTGGAAGCATTATCCAAAATCAAATACAATGTCCCTGAAGGAAGAACAGAGCAGTGACAGCTGCCACAGCCCTTCACAGTGAGCACTATGCTCTGTGGACTGACGAGGTAGGGCAGGTGGAACCATAGCTTCACTACTTGGAGTGTCAGAGCATTTCTGCTCTTTTTGAGGGCTCTGGGGTTTATTTTCTGAGAGCATAGACTATGTTAATTTGTGTCCAGGTGATGAGACTTGAGGGACAGAAACAAAACACATGTAAGCCACGTGGGACAACACTTGATATGTTCTTAATATATCTGTTGAGGTCATCCTGACAGTACCTTGATTAGGTTTACTGCATATATGGTTAATGTCTGCTTTTATATGTGTTGCATTCACTCTCTCTTTGCTTTTTATTTAAAATGAGATTAAATGTCTCCTGAAATACACGTGGTGAAATACGTGTGGTAATAAAAAGTAGTATTTGGGGA
>NW_010312951.1:14078-16067 GCF_000700745.2 Antrostomus carolinensis
TTAAGCAACAGATTACAAATAAAATCAATATGGCAAGAGGACCGTGGTCTAATTGCATTTTAATTGCATGACAAAATGCCTACCCCAAATTAATCCAAAACTGTAGAGCTAAATGCTGATTTTGTAAAGAGAAAAAACATTGCAAACTCATAACTTCAGCTTGCTTCTCTGTGTACTTCTTGTTCCTGAAGAGGTTCTCCACAAGGACACAGCTGAGGAGGGCAGTCCTGCAGTCCTGCCAGGCTGGGGCTCCAGCAAGACCAGTGCTCTTGGTGCCTCAGAGTGGGGCACTTCAGTTAATTAGTGACAATCAGACTAACACTCAAACTGTTTCTCTAATGCTTGGCACATGTGCAACATGGATTATTAGTACATCCTAACAAAGATTTTGTAAAATATTCTGAGTAATAATGACCTTGCTGGGGAGAATACTATTGGAGTTACCAACACTTGGACTGTGATAATTCCTTTTCCCCTTTTGAGAGACATAGGGGAGAGCCAGTGCTGCTGGGAGTGTAAGTGGAGGAGGCAGTTCTTGAGGACACTTCTGGGCAAAGCTTTGGTCCATCAGCCAAGCAGACCCTTAGAGACTGTATCTTGGAGAGATTTCCAATTTCTCCACATGTTGTTTACTCTGCTGATGGTGGCCTCCTCATTTTCCCCTCTGATTGCTTTGCAAAGGAAGGGAGTCAGAGCTGGGGTCATCAGTGAATTATCTTATCAGGTTCCTCAAACGTGGCCATGGTGTATTTTTGGTAGTTTTGTCTTCTGCCAAATGTTACTCAGATTTTATACACCCACTCTTTTTGGGGCAATGAGCCATATCTGCTGGTTCTTATTATTATCTATGCAAAAGTACTGTAATGATGGAGTACTTGGAGCCAGGCTCTTCTCAGTGATGTCCAATGGTAGGACAAGGGACAATGGGTGCAAGATGGAGGACAAGAGGTTCCATGTAAACATAAGGAAAAACTTTTTCACTGTGAGGGTGACAGAGCACTGGAACAGGCTGCCCAGGGAGGTTGTGGAGTCTCCTCCTCTGGAGACATTCAAAACCCGCCTGGACGCCTTCCTGTGTGACCTTCTGTAGGTGATCCTGCTCTGGCAGTGGGGCTCGACTAGATGTTCTTTTGAGTTCCCGTCCAATCCCTGACATTCTGTGATTCTGTGAGTGATTCATTCCTTTCAAAATCAAACTGAATTTTTTAACAGTAGCATACCATTTCCGTATGAAATAACTGCATCTGTATTGCTTTTAAATGGAGCACAAACACATCTGGATGTCTAAACTAGGTTTCCTTTTTCATCTCCAATGTCAATTTTATTTCCTTTTCTCCATTCTTCTTCCCTTTAACATTGCAAAATTGTGATATCTCTTCTACAAATGGCACACGTAAAAGATAAATTGTCTGGGCTCACTACTAGGGGCCTTTTTTCTCCCCGTAACTTATTGTCTCCTTGTCAGATAAAAATATGTTGCAGGATATGTCAGACATGCAAATCCATCGGTATATCCTACAGATACTACAGACACTTATGCTGGAGCCAGGTATTGTAGCACTGCACCCTGCAAAGTGAAAACTCTCAGCTTCAAAGGCACTTAGGAAGCTGACTCCATTGATTTCAAGTACTGAATTATCTTAGAGATGCTGAATTTTAGGAAACTAACTCATTGACTTTTAATTAAGATCCTCAGCATTAAATCTTGCAAAATGCTGAGTATTCCTAAAATTCACTGAGTAGCTGCATCTATCCCTCAAAACAACTGGGTTTGAGCCTACCCAACACCTTAGAAAACTGCTTAGCACTTTGCTGGGTCAAGCTTTTAAGAATGTTTCTGTCGGGTTGCTATAATCAGTTTGAAAATTCATGGCCACTTTTGGAAATGCTTGTAGATCCTGAGTGTGCAGCTTCAGTATGGGATATTAGAAGTGGGTCAGTAACAGGAGGATTTTATAATAGATGTAATATATATATATTATATATATA
>NW_010312952.1:0-307 GCF_000700745.2 Antrostomus carolinensis
ATTTATTTTCTAAACAATTTGTAAGGGCTATGTGGTCCTACTCTGGTCAAGTGTGCAGATTTCCTAACTTAATTCAAGGAGAATATATTTAAACAAGTTTATTTTGGCTGGAAAATGCTAGTACCATTATAATGAAAACTGACAAAATGATGCTTGACTACAAATCCTATTGTGCAATAACAAGATCCCAAATTCTGACACTTTTATCAGCTGAAGCTCAACATCCTGATGTGCTGATGAAGAGGGGTTAGTTACTGCTATTTTAGCAAATGCTCTGTTTTGGAGAAGGGCAGATTATCAAATTGTT
>NW_010312952.1:669-886 GCF_000700745.2 Antrostomus carolinensis
AAAAAAAATTTTTTTTTTTTTTTTTGTACCCATACCTACTTCTCCACATACAGGCCTTTTCTTCAGTTTGTTGCTTCCTTTTATTTTAAAACCTGTTCAGTATTTTTCACTAGAAAAGTAGATTGTAGAAATCATAGGAAAAAAAACAACTTTAATCCAATCTCAGCAGGACATCTTTACCAACCACCAGCTCAAACCAGGGCTAGCTTGACAGGTA
>NW_010312953.1:0-5903 GCF_000700745.2 Antrostomus carolinensis
GTCCACATACGGGGCCCTCAGTTCCCCTCAGAGGGGAATCACCTACCTGTTTCTTTGTGTTTGTTTTCATGCAGTCTGCCACAGGTATTGGTTTGTTTAAGAGCTGAAAAATTGAGAAGTTTTGTGAAGTTTTTTAATGAAAATACTGTGATGTAATGGAGCCTTTGCTGACTCAGCACTACAGAGGGTACTGTACTGTAGGGGTATGATATGAAAAGATGGTCTTCTTTTTCTTGGACTGATGAGGTGGCCAGGTTGCTGTCATTTAGAAGGAGGGTAGTTGCATTTATTCAGACTGCAACCCAGTGGATTGCTGTAGTAGGCTGTAGATCTCTTGAGAATGCTTCATTGGAGCTTTAGGTATCTAGAAGTTGTGATATGCTTTGCTCTCATTTTGGCGATGAAGAGATTTGACAGATGATTTCCACACAGAACAGAAGTTATGATTAGTTTGGGTTGCACATGGACCTCCAACTCCCTGTCGGCAGAGGAATTCTAAATCTTATAACTGAAAATTTTGCATTTGGAGCAATTTTGCATTAGAGCTGTGATGGAACAAGGCTGGGATGGGAGGGAAGCAACAGGCTGGCTGCTGTGTAGAGGAGTAGAGGAGTGAGGGGAGCTGAAGGAGCAGAACAACATCATCTGTGCAAAACTGGTTTTTAAGTCTTTTGAATGATGGCTTGGTGGCATAGTTCATTTAACAGGTGACTAGAATGCCATTAAGCTGCTTCAGACAATAGTTACCTGTTGTTCTTCCTAAGGGTTATGTCTGGATGCAGGATTTTATCGATTATTTTTGTTTTTTTGATTATTATTGCCAGAGGATTCTCTTCAATTTTTCTGTCTGCAAGTGGACAGCATAAACTGTGTATTGGCTTTTGAAAGTTAAGTCCTTTGTTTAATCACTTGGAAGAGGCAGGGGGAAAAAAGCCCAGCACACTTTTATTCTCAAAGGATAGCCTATCTTTTTTTTGGAGGAACATTGTGGCCAAAGTAAACAGCCCTGCTTGCTGGCAGATCCCTGGTACATGCTGTGTAGCTTCCATATCTTTTGAAGAATGATGCTGACATTTTTCCAGTATTTGTTTATCCTGTCTTTAACTATATCAATTACTATGCAGCTTAATTTGCTTAGTTTCTCCAAAATACAGAGATTATTATTTTTAGGATGGTATTTCACACACTGAATTGTAGTTACTGAGATTAATTCAACGTAGGGGGAAGGGCATCTTTCTCTGTTCATCCCTCTGCTTTCTATGAGCAGGCTCTTTTAAAAAGATGCTTGCCATGAAAAAAGAGCTAACAGATACATTCAGTCAGAATGACTTCTGTTTAATTTAAAGCAGGAACAACAAAACAAACACCCTGCAGGAATACATGGAGTATTCCTCATCTCTGAAATGATTTACATTGAACTGGAAACAGTGAGTGCCTGCTTGTGCAGACAGGAGGAGATTTAACATGTCAGGGCTGGGATACCTGAGAAATTAAGACATGATAGCTGGTTTGTTCTAGCAGTGGATGAAACAGTTGCTGCTAACTGCTATCAAAGAGATTTTTTTTTCCCCTGCAAACAAGCTCATTAAATGCAAGCAGAAGATTCTAACTTTCTTTCAGGTTTTAGGAAGACTCCCCCCCACACCCGGGTTCAGTTGCTCTCTGGAGTTTAGTAGAAGCTAATTAGAGATAAGATAGACTTTTTTTCATTGTCTTGTGCTTTCCTTCTCCAGAAAAAGGAAGAGTCTTCTTCTGTTTCTAAAACCTTTGGATTCTGTGCCAGGGAGATAAGAATACTTCAGCTTTGAGTTTATGACATCTGACATATGAATTTAAGAAGACTAATGTGTTCATTTCCCTTTGCTGTCAAAAATCCTGTTACTTCTAACAAATGAGCAGGTGCAAATGTGTAGCCTTGCTAAGCAATAAAAAAGATTCTAGGTTTCATTAGCATACAGATGTTTAATAGATCATGTTTACTATTACTTGAACTTTAGCTTTTAAGGACAAAGGATAAGGTTCTTATCTCTTAACCTGAGTAGCCTAGCAGTTAAATACTCGAGTTTAAGCTAGTTGTGTTACAAGCTGGCTCCTTTTATAGTTAGTGGAGTAAAACAGTTATTGTCAAAGGCTGATTCATCCTATCCTAAGATGTCATCTTTGACTTTTGGGATGAATTGTCCTTGGGAGCTGCCTAGGCTGTAGTTACAGGCAGTAGAAATATTGGTAGAGGAAAAGTACTGTACTGTACTGTATTTTATGGAGTTCTCTCTCTAGTTAAATGAGTGCAGTCAAAACTGGAACTTGTTCCAAGTGAATCCAAAGTCTGTGCTGAACAGGGGCCTGAGAAAGCTCAATGCTGGCAGAAAGCTGGCACCTGCTTTCCCAGTCCCTGATTGTTTTCTCATCTTCTTCTCTTTTTTGCTGGGATTTAACCTTCAGTATTTCACTAGCCCCTGCTAACTGAAACAAGGTGCTTTCCATATGTACTTGTGATGTGCAGGAGGTAGGGGAGAAAAATGTGGGAACAGGAAATTGTTGTTACAATGTGATAATAGTCACCTGTTGCCACCAGAAGGCATCAGAAATGTGATACACTTCCTCTCTCAATGGCTAAACAAATTTTAGAGTTCTGTGACCGGATATTTTGCAAAGTATTGCCATTGATTGGGTAAACAAATGCTTCGGTAATGTAAATGTTAAATTGCTGCAGTATTGATTTGGAGAGCAATAGCAAACTTTAAAATTAAACTGTTACTAAGTCACATGGCATCCCTTTTTCTTTGTAGGATAACACTAGCCTTGAACGATTGTAAACCTTATTTCCATGGCTGAAATAGAAAACCCAGAAAGATGCGTTTAGGAAACATTTTTGTTGCAGGAGTTTGAAAATTTGCTCAGAACACTCGACCCATTAATGGAGTAGTATTGGCAAAGCTGTTCAGCCTTCAGTCTGGTTAGTGCCAGATTTCTCAGTCATACTGAACTCTCTGTGAACTCTCTGAAAAGAAACTACAATTACCTTATTCTTTTTGGGCAGATCACAGATTTCTAATTCTTCTGAGAAGTGCTGGACTTGTGCTGTGCAGCTAATGCACTGATATGGGCTCAGTATTCACAATTAGTTTCTCCGAGTCTGCATGTCTCTGATGAGCCTCTGGCAGCCTCCTATCATATGTGACCCACTTTAAACAGGTTTCTGAGCACAGTTTTTCTGCATGAAGCACTGTATTCGTGCAGCTTGTCCGTTCCTTGCTTGGGGCTGGTGTTCTTCACTCCCATCGTCTGCTTGAACTTGGGTGCATTTTGTGTACTTGGGGAGACCCCTCTGGATAAATTGCACTTAAAAGGAGATCGTAATACTCCTCTCAGCATAGATTTTAGCTTTCTGATTAGTTGGGAGTGAGAGGAACTGCGTTATTTAGGGGGTTTTAAGATTTTTTTTCTATCCACCACTATTTCAGTCATCTTGTAGAGAACTGCAAGCTCTCCCCTTTTTAGGGAGAAGTGGGGCCATATCTGAACTTTTCCCACTGCACACATAATTACTCAGTAGCGTGTTCTGCAGTGCACAGATCCTGTTCTGCACTCCTGATTGTCTGCTGAGTGTAGGATGGAGTTCTCAACTCCAGTGATGGGTGCTTGTGGGGACCATTCTCATAATGAATTTCTGGTAATATTGAGTAGCTTGGGATGTTGTGTTTATCAGATGCAATTTCACTAGGCAGCAGTCGGCAGGGAGCATCTTGTGGAATCCCGGATGTCTTTTCTGACCCAGGTCTTTATGTCAGAACAGTTTTTAGATTTGGTCAGTGAAAACAAAAATCTTTCTCAACACAGATTTAGTGAGCTATTGGACTTGGTAGCTGGATTTGACTTACTGTGAAAGAATTCTAGTAGGCTGAGGTTTGTTCCTCGGTTTTATGGTGCTTATGTAAAGATACCTGTTGCAGGGTATCTTTGCAAATAATACCTCTTTACTGTGTGCTGTTTCTGAACTGTCCTGAAAAAACTGTATGTAAGTAGCAGACTGGAGGGACACTATTCACTTAAAGATCATACAGAATCACACACTCTTTTTTCCCCTCAAAAAAAGAATCAACAGAAGTAGGCATCCACCTTTATGCAAAAAAAAAAAAGAAAAAAAGTGGCCAGAAGATTGCCATGCTAAAAGATATAGAGAATGTTTTTAGTTGATGCCCTAAAATACTGCGCTTGTTTGAAGACTTTGTGGAACCATTTGTTGCGCATCCAGGTTTCTATATGAAAGAGCATGAAAGAGAATATTGATTTTTTTTGCAATGATTTCTTCTATACTTTCTGCCTTTTTTTCTCTTGCAAATATTCAACTTAAATTTACTTCAGTAAACAATATGTAATCGCATGGCTTAGCTGCAAAAATTGTGTCCCTGTCCTCTTTAAACAACTAATGATGAAGTCTTTGTGCACATAAATTAGACTGTTAAATTAGAGAAAATCTCTTCTAAACCATTCTAATCAGTCCCAAGAAACACTGCCACAAAATAAATCTTTATGCAAAATAGAAAGTTCAAAACCTTGATGTCCTTTATTAATTTCTTCCAAAAAAAAATGGTCTAATTCCATGCTGTCTCTGGTTTGTACTCATTTTAAAAAAGGTCTTATCTAATATTTTGCTCAGCTGCAAAACAGTGTTTGAGGTGAAGCTGCAGAAAGATATTTTTGTATTTTAAATACTTTTTAAACACAATTAAAACACATCTTCAGTCTGAGTCTTCCACTCTTCCAAAGTCAGACTTAGTACCAAGTTTCTTGCTGGCCTGAGCTCTAAAACAAGCTGAATCAAGCTCCTTCCCCTCTTATCTGCACTATTATCAGTTGAGCCCCCAGTCTGGATTCCCCTCAGCTCTGTGGAGGTTTAGATTTAGATTAAAGTCTCCTTTCAGGTGATGCAGTTTTAACAAGGGATCATTTCTGACATTTTCTATATTATTTACCTGACATTCTCCAGGTAAAATACTCACTGAACCACTCTCTGCCTTATGGTATTTTCTTTTCAATGTCCCAGTTGCATCCATTGCCCACTGTGAGGTACTTCTGTCAGTCAGGTGTTCCTCAGAGGAGATGGAAGGAGATGAAGGGGATGAAATTTCATCTGCCAGGGAAGTAATGGGGAGGAAGGGCAGTAAAAGAAGGGAGTTTCCTGCAAAGCCTCAACTGGTAACATTGGCAGGCAGCTGAAAGCTGTCCAAGTAGAGATAGCCTTAACATTGGGGAATGGATTACTGAACAGCCCCTTCCTCAGCTGATAAATGTAACCTGGTTTTATCCATTGATATCCATTTGGGGGATATTTTTCTCTCTATAATTACAATCTATAACTAATCAGAGTGTTTTATGATGTATTTGAACTTTAAGTTTCTTTCTGGCAAACCTTTCTGGGGCTGGGCTCTTTTTGGTGGTGCCCAGTGACAGGACAAGAGGCAATAGGCAAAAACTAGAACACCAGAATTTCCACACAAACTTAAGGAGAAACGTATTTGCTGTAAAGATTTTGGAGCACTGGCATAAGCTGCCCAGAGAGGTTGTGGAGTCTCCATCTCTGGAGATGTTCAAAACCTGCCTGGATGCTTTTGTGTGCAACCTGCTGTAGGGAACCTGCTTTGGCAGGGGGGTTGGACTAGATGATCTCCTGAGGTCCCTTCCAACCCCTGTGACTCTGTGATTTATCTCTCTTTCTGGTCCCATGCATTTACATACCTTTATAATTTCAAAGCTACCTGGAGAGAAGAGGAGCCAGGGACTTTCTGCAAATGGAAACTGGGATTGTCTTTCAGAAAATAACAGATGCTGAGTCTGTTGGCAGGGCTTTGCTTCATTCTCTTTCCACAGGAGTGGTCAATGGAGCAGAGTCTAGTTGGAGA
>NW_010312954.1:0-24441 GCF_000700745.2 Antrostomus carolinensis
ATACAAAACACAGCACCCTGAGGGCTGTTACAGGGAAAATAAACTCCATCCCAGCTCCAGTGTTTATAACATTAGTAAATAAGGACTGGTTTTCTGTATTTATTTGCTTAAGATTTTCAGAGCAAGGTAACACTTGACAAAAGATGAGCATTTGAGAAGGCTTCACATTGACCATTTAGTCTTTCCTTCATCTAGTTTTAAGATTAAGAGATTTGGGTGAGGCAAGTAAGTCTGTGACTAAGTCTGTGCAGATCACTGTAAATCTGCAGTTCAGACCCGGGAATCACAGACAGGCCAAGGCACTGCAGTGCTTGCAAGGCCAGACCTGCTGGAGATGCTGAGCAGGGAAGGATGCCCACCTGAGGGCTCACACTGTAGGGAGCCACTGCTCCAGCTGTGTGCCTGGTGTATGGCCCAAGGGCAATAGCAATCCCTGCCCTGGGGCGCAAGGGATGCTCCTCCTGTGCTTCCTGATCCTCCTGTGCTTCCTGATGTGCAGCTCATCCTCAGCGTAGAAGGCAGGAGCCAGACTTGCCTTTTTCAAGACTGGCAAAATTGTCTGTTCCTCTTTGAAACTTGGAATGGTGCCACAGTAGGGTGGCTTCCGCTTAATTCTTGTAGCTACGGCTACAAACCACAGCGTAGCCCTGGGCAGGGAGAAGACAGACCTTGCAGAGCACATCTCTCTCTGCTGCCTTCTTTGTAACCACTGAACTACAGTGCTTGGGGATATTGTTTCCTTTGGCTCGGTGTGGGGTAACTAATCCAGGCAGGCAGCAGGACTCAAATCTGAGGTCTGCAGGAAAGGGCTCAACACACAAGGAAATGAAAAAAAAGTTAGATAAACTCTGTGGGTCAGTCAGGCAGCCTTGTGTTAACGTGGGAACAAAGCCAGTAGGTTATTTGCCTTTCAGTTAAGAAAACAGTAGTTCTCAAAATAATACACCCAGAACACTCTAAACTTGTTTAAAAATGGAATATTGCAAGACCTTGCCTGCTTGCAGTGAGCTCCTCTGTGAAACGTGCAGCCAGAGCTCCTCTGCCTAGTAGGGAAACAATATCAAAACCAAATGAATAGCTTAACAGCCCCGGGTCATTTGAGCTAGATTTATTCCCTGCTGTGGAGATACTTGTGCAAGAGAGGGGGTTGAAAAACTGATGTGGGTAAAGCTGTTTGGTGCTCTCTCTCTGGTGGGCAATGGGCATTTCTTTCCTGGAATTCATCAGAAATGGGCTTTTCTCTGATCAGCTCCCACCTCTTACAGGTTCAGGCCCCCTATACAAGGAGTTAGTGTGGTTGTGAACTATTTCAGCCTCCTGAATTCAGTCTCGGCCTCTTCCAGGTCTCTTAGCACTGTTGTATTTTTCCAGCTTTTCCTACCCTTGTTCTCTCTCTATTCTTACTGAAGTTACAGGGTTTTGAATGCAAGAGAGGGCAGCAAGTAATGCAACTTTAGGCTGTGTTAATTATCAGTTGGCATTTCATAGTTCTCAGGGGATAAAATGTGTTTTCCCATTGATCTTCCTGGGCTAAGCCATTGACCAAAGATGAGGAGATAACAGTATTTTCAGATCAGTAGTGAAAGGGTAGTTCTTTTTTCAAATAGCAGATAAGTGAATATCCAGTGTTATACATGTCATACCAGTAGCTGAGGTCATAAGATTTCTTGATCAGTCTTCAGCAATTTGTGGTCATGGTGGTCTAAAGCTAGTATAAAGGTGGGAAATATGGAGGAACATATTAGGTAGCCAGGCAGCAGGCAGGTTCTCTCACCAGTTGCTCCATCTGCAGCAATCAGGATAGTCTGAGACTTCCTGAACCTGTAGTTGCTGAACACAGTAGAGTTAATAGTGGGAGGTGGAAAAGCTGTTTTGGCAGAAACCTCATCATAGAGTTACTGAAGGAGACTTTTATGAGGCTGTTATTTCCAGCAATATAAGGAATAGGTTAGGCTGAAAACAAGAGGAGGAGAGGAACCTTAGAATAAGTTACTTTTTTGACTTTCTTTTTAAATAAGTGTTTATTTTTTGAGTTAAGTAAGCCAAGGATAGATATTTGCAAGTTGCAGCACTCAGTAGAAGCACAGTTACTTATCAAGAAATGTTATGAAAAGAGTTCCCACTGAACAGTGAAAAACTGGGAAGTTTTCCATACCACTCCTGAACAGTGGGCTTATCTTTTCCCTTTGTCCCCATGCAATATCAACATGACAACTTCAGTAATAACTTATCTTCACTTGTTGCTGGGCAGGCTGACAGCACTGCACCTCATCTCTGCTTAAGGGCAGGATTATTGGTGTCAAAGCATGTCAAGGAAGACGTGTTGTTGGCACCTGCATTCCTGACCAGAGTAAAAAGTCTAGCAATAAATGAACTTTGAAGGAGCAGTATTTTATGATCACTTTGATCACAAAATGTTGTGCAATAAGAAGATAATTATTAGCAGTTTATTACTGCCTTGTATCAGGATTTCCTTGTTTGATACAGCAGCGACTTATGATGGTAGAAGCTGTAGCATGCAGTATATCACTAGCATGCATTTTTTGGAAGAGGCAGTGTCATGCAGAGGATGCCGAGAAGATGACAAAAGTTGACCAAAATGTGGCAGTTAGGCTTTTTTACTGCTTTTTTGCCCAGAGGTGTGGTAGAAGCCCCATCCCTGGAAACATTCAGTCAGGTTGGATGAGGCTCTGAGCAACCTGATGTCCTTGCTCACTGCAGAGGGGTTGGACTAGATGACCTTTAAAGGACCCTTCTAACCCAAATCATTCTATGATTCTATGAAAGCTCACTATGGTCTCCAAATTTCAATTTTTGTTATGGTCTTTGCAGAAAAATGTTCTGAAGAATATCAGGAATCCGTATGTATTTACACACGCACACACAATTATCAGTGGGGAAGAGCAATAAATTCTCTGTCGCTGAGTGTGGGGAAGGGGTATTTGGCTCCTACTTTGTGTCCCCCTGTCCCTGGGTCACCATCTCATGCATTTGCAGCACTGCAGCCTCTCTCTTGGTCTGTGCAGTGGGCTGGCATGGTATACATTGCACTGAAAAGTTTATTGCACACAGCTCAGCACCACAGCTCCTACTTATCATGGTCCAGCATGTTCGCTGCGTTCTGCTACGTGACCTCCTGCAAACTCTTAACACACCTGGAAGAACAAACATTTAAGAAGTCTGATGAGAAATTTGCTGTTGATTTGTATGGGAGAAGATTCAGAGCAATTTAATAAGAGAAAATGTTGCCTGCTCATCCTCTTTGAGATTAAAGTTATCACAAGGAACCAGCTGCCATTAGATTGTTTTGCTTATCATGATATCACAGGATTATCTGAAACAGGCCGTATTCCTGTTGCAGCTGTGTGTCATACACATTGTAAGTACTGATACCATTTTTGCAAGTGCATGAAATTTTTCTTCCTGCAATCAAAAACGGTTTTTTGGGTTTGGTTTTTTTTGGTTTTTTTTTGAGGCTAGGTTTCTCCCAAGGCACTTGGCGTAATGAAGAGATGTTTGCTTTTTATAGGTGAGGTGTACCATAAAGGTGCTTAGATACTTGAAAAGTTTAAAATGCATGCAATTTTAGACCCATGCAAATCTTAGGATGCATATTTCAGCAGGCAGGCAAACATTAGATTCATTTATATGTAATGATGAAGAATGTTTAGGAACAAGGAATATTATTACCTCCTTGGCCTCCTTAGACCAGAATTTGACAACCTGATCAGAACAAATGTACCCCTCCTCATCTCTTCTGAATAAAAAAAATGTTATTGTCCTTTTTAATGTCATCTGTTTTAGTTTCATGCATTCCATTGCTTACATGCATGTGCAGAGGGGAAAAAAAAAAAAGAAAAAGGTAGGTCTTTTGGGGCAAAAAGTCAACCACGTCATGACTCCGAGCATTTTGTGTTCTTGAGTAATGAAGATATGCTCTGTTGTGTTTCAGTTGCTTGTGTTCTTATGTTCTTATTTTAGGGAAAGTCACGCTATTTCATGGGTATTTCCCCTCCAACATGGAATCCCTTGGTTTATCTGGATTACAATAACTTCTGGAGGACCTTGGACAAGATGGGAAAAGAGGTAGGCTGTGTAAATTGCATCTGTTTCGTACAATGTTCATCTCACCATGAGTAAATCTGGTTTGGCTCGTTTTTTTTTTGTCAGGCTTTTTATTGCTGCTTTAATATATATTAAAAAACCAAAACATCCATCAGGAAAGATATCTATGTTACCTGGGAACTATCAGGAATAACAGGGCTTCCTCACTGAGAAGGAGTTGGACTAGATGACCTTTAAATGTCCCTTCCAACCCA
This sequence comes from Antrostomus carolinensis, assembly GCF_000700745.2. NCBI lineage: Eukaryota > Metazoa > Chordata > Aves > Caprimulgiformes > Caprimulgidae > Antrostomus > Antrostomus carolinensis. The sequence continues at coordinate 4,320 of NW_010312954.1, forward strand.
AACCATTCTATGAGAGGATCCAAAAAGATCTGGGGGTATCTAGGACACATGGGAAAAAAAAAAAAAAAGAGAGATTGAACATCAGTGTATGTACTTTCTCACGCCAGGGAAAACCATTCCATGAGCTGGGAGATAAAAAAGATTTTTCCCCTTCCCCTGTGACAGCCTTTTTGAGTAAGGATGGTTATTTTTTGCAGCTGCCTGAGCTGGGCTCCAGTTTGGCTTCACAGTAATTTTATTTCTAAAATTCTTAAACAGTAAATGCCTTCAAAATTCAAGCAGTACAACTGCAGATCTTCCTGCATGCAAGAAGTAGCCACTGGAGCATCATGCTGTCTTTCATATATTTATCAGTTGCCTTATAATCTGGCTGTAAACCAGAGGCCCTACCTTACAGTAACCTTCAAGCATAACTAACTGTATTCCTGCAAAGGTCATCGGGTTTATGTGGTTTTGCAGCATCAGATTTGTGCAGGATACTGCACATTTTTTTGGTCAAATAATATGTATTTTTTAAAGACTCAAATACAGTGTCCTTCCATGTCATGGTGCTTACATGCAGTGGATTCTTACTGAGAATTTAACTGTCTAGAACTAATTTAATAATATCTAGACATTTTTGCTCCCTCCGTAGTTAACAGAGAGACATAGGGGCCTTCAGATACCTGCCTTGTAACTGACTGACTCTGATTAGAGAAAAAAATTTTCCTTCAGCTGTTAGAGGACACCAAGACAGCTACATTAGAATAGACACCTTCACTTGTGAACAACTAAAGGCCAGATGAGTCCCAACGTATGTGTATAGTTCATTGGTCAGACAAAGCCAGATGTGGGGTCATGGTACAGTTCATGCCTAAACGTATGAATGGAAACTATTCCATTTAGTGAATTTATTCCAAATCTACAACCATGTGCAGGGGACAAAAACAACTCCTGGAAAACAAATCAATCGGTTCTGTGCTACTAACTAGCTATGATCAGGCAACGATATAGTACTGAATAATTTAATGAATATTTTGCTTCTGTCTCCAGATTCCTCTTGAAGCACCATGGGACGCTCCGCATGCTGAAGAATGGGACAAAATGACCATGAAAGAGTTGATAAATAAGATTTGCTGGACCAAGTACGTAACTTTTTATTCACTTTGAAATCCAGGTGCAGAATGATAGTGCCCCCCTGGCAAGTTCTAGGGTGCAGATGCCTACAGCTGGGGTACAGGTGGTGAGAGAGCAGGAGGTGTTTGAGATGAGGCTGGTCTTCGTGGTGGGTTGTTGTCAGGCAGTGGCTGAGGGCCTGTGGAGGGTAAAGTGGTACACAGAGCTTGGGTTGGCTGTCAGATGGGATTAAAGGTGCTGGGGAAACCTGGGGGTTGCTTCAGCAGGCATGCACAAGAGGGTGACAGCGTGAGCTCTTCTCACCATGCTTTCACTTCACTCAGTTGGAGAACGTGTGCCTTTGGCTTTAGGAAAAGCAACATATAATCAAAACTCTGCTTTGTAGGTATGAACAAAGGTCACTTGCAGGTACATAAATGGAGGCAGAAGGAGATGAGGTGGCTTCCCCAGCCCCATTGTAGGCTAGGAGCTGAGGAGTGCTGTCCTCATACTCAGTTATGTCCTCTCCTGTGCAATTATTGTATGTGTCAGCTTTTACTGTGTGAGCTGCATCACATGTACCATGGAGCAGGCAGGGGCCACTGGCACATCGGAGAGCAGCACGCCGTGCCAGAGGGCAGCTGCTCTCCAGTGGTCGCTCAATGGATGGGGCAGTGTGAGACCCCAGGAGGAGGGACTGAGCAGCTGTTGGCCGTGGAAACTCCAGAGAAGTTTCAGCAGTAGTGCCTGCTGGGCCTCCAAAACCCTTGGAGGAAAATGAGGCAGCCAAGGCAACCTCTCTTGTTGCCTTTCACCTCCCTGGCTGGTTTGTGCCTGTGCCCGGTCAGGAGCTCTGTGTTTCTCCCAGCAAGCCCGTGGCTGCGCTTGCTCAGCTCTGCCCCTTGCAGTGCACCCTCCCTCTGCTCCTGGGAAGCTGTCCTTGAATGCCAGCCAACTATCCTGGGCCTCTTTGCCCTGCACAGTAGTTTCCCATGAGATGCTGCCAAGCAAGTCCTTAGGACAAAATCTGCTCTTCCAAAAGCCAGGGTTGCAGTTCTGCTCTCTGTTTTAGTCCTCTCAAGATCTTAAACTCCACAGTCTTATGGCCACTGCAGCCAAGGCTGCCCTTCACCTTTGCAGTATCCAGCAGATCTTCCTCGTGTGTGTGTAGCAGGTCCAACAGAGCATCAGTGCTAACTGGTAGGAAGAGGACTCAAGGTGATACACTGTCTGGAAAATGGCCAGTGTGTTTTGTATGTCTGTGAGGGACCACACTGTACAAATCAAAAAGCCACAGTGTTTCATATGGAGTGTTGACAACTGGAAATACTCTTTTCTTCCTTTCCTTTTTCAATTAATTCTCTTTATAAGGCAAAGAGAAGTGTGCTTATATGAGCACTTGTATCGCCGCTTGCTGTGCCAGCCCCTGTGCTATTCTGTAATGCTCTCCTCCCTTGCATTCAGTGTATTTTATTTGTGTGGCTGTGCTCTGTTTGCCCTTTCACTCTGACTGTGGTTTAGCACCGTGCCTGCAGCTTCCTGACCAAAACTTTCCATTTGAAATTATTTGACTGGCTTAAATCTTACTCCAGCTCCATGTGAAACAAGGTACAGCTATTTGGACTTTAGATTGCTCTCTGTGGCATTGCAGTTTTCTTTATAATTAGTTTTATGAGCCATTTGCCTGCAAACTCAGTCACTTTGAACTACTCTTTCTGTTGCAAGTGCACTGGCTCTTCCTCTTCTAGTTTTTACAGTTCCCCTTAGTCAGGAAGCCAGTGGAGTATAAGCAGAACTGGGTTTATAGTGATCTCTCCTGTAACACGCTTCTCTGCAAGACTGCTTCTACTGCTAATGGTTTTGTAGCGCTCCAGTTTTAATAGATGTGCTCAGCTGAAACACGTTCAAAAACTCAGTAAAAAGCCATTTTATATCTTCAAGCCAAGCCACATTTTTCTACATGTAGTTAAAAACCATAGTGCCCTGAACAGGAAAGCTCTTCTGCAGCATTTTCTGTATGACTTGGGTCAAGATTATAAAAGAAGATTTGTTTGTCACGTGTCACAGATCAGCACCTACTGATCCTAGAGAGATTTTTCACATTTCTCAGGCCTGAAGCTGCTACAACTGTTTAGTGTCTTGGTGCTTTCAGGGTTGTTGCAGGGGGTTCTTGCATGCAGGATGTTTTTATATCCTGGCTAACGAAACAGAGATGTCTGGACTTCACACCCAGGGAAATGAGGTTATAAAAGTTTATAAGTTACATATTTTAGCCCAGATAACTTGCATAGTTCCTTCCTTTAGCAGATGATTATAAATTCATGTTGTTTTATGAAACTTCATCCAAGTCAAAGGCCTTTCAACTTCTTTGCAAAATGATCTCAATTCTCTTAGCAGTCTGTAGCAAATGGAGGAAATGTGAATAGTCAGGTCCTCATTTCCTGCTTCTGTAACTCTGTTTACATTCAGAGAACTTCCTATAGTAGACAGTTGACCCTCTCCTTATATTTATGGCAATGATTGACAATTTGGTTTTCTGGGTTATCTACCATGTCTGGTTCTTGGTTTCACAAAACCTCTGTGTAGCAGTGTTACATGGGAGATGGGGCATGTCTTGGCCAGCTGGATGGTTGAGTCCCTCGGGATCCATCAGACCTTGTGAAATGAGGTACCTGATGAGCTTCCCATGGAGGAAAAGTGCAGAAGATTTTCACTAGCTAGCTACCAAATGCATTCTTCTCTTGAGAAAAACATTTGTTCTGATGAAAGGAGTAGGAGCTGGGAAACTATTTAAAGAAATAAGTGAGGTGAAATTAGTGGGATTTCAAATTGAATGGGTAAATGCTTTGTGAGGGAGGGAGGTGCTGATATGAACCCATTGAAACAGTCCTGCTACAGCCTGAAAAATTAGATGGATATAAATCATCTTGGCTTTTCTGACTTTGTGAAAGCAACCCTTACTGAGAATAACAAAGAAAATCCTGAAAGCAGTCAGGAAGTCACATTTACTCACTGCCTGTTTCTGCTCTTGTGTCTCATGCAGAGCTGCTAAAGAATTTGCTACTTTCTTTGTGAATGTCAATGTCACATCTGAGCCTCATGAAGTCTCTGCTCTCTGGTTCCTGTGGTATGTGAGGCAGTGTGGGGGCACAGCCAGGATTTTCTCAATCACCAATGGAGGCCAGGTACAAAATGTCTCATATTCTTCCTCCTCTCTAGAAACTATAAAGAGCAAGCTGAGTGTTGTAGCCATTAAAGCCCTGCAATTAATGAAAAGAGGACAAAACACCAAGTTCATGTGGCACCAGAGACAGTTATATTCTTATGAGGCGGAACAGCCCTCTCAGCTAACTCGGTACAATGAAGAATTTTATTAGCTAGACTGTGGGATAAATTGGGATAATGTAATCAATTGTTTTTTCCTGTTTTTTTTTTCATTCACTTCAGCACAGTCTTTTGTTACTGTTTTGTTGCTTTTTTGCCAGTTTATTTTCTATGGGTTACTTAGCACATTTCAAGAGTTCAAAGCAAGTATACTTCAGAGCAAAATAATTTTTTTTTTTTTTTTTTTGCATTGAGGCCTCTAGTAACAAAGGGTTGGAAGTAAATAGCAAAAGGCCCTTCCTTCTTGGGATAGCTCACACAGCAGCATGTTTTGTGAGCTACTTCAGACTGTTTCTCACCTTGGTCATGGCAGGTGCCTCGTTGCCTGCAGAACATCATGGTCTTCATGTGATTGTTCTGGATGATATTTCAGAAAACAGGAGAGGGGGCTGTCAAAATAATGTGGATGTCGGCACCCTTTCCTAGCTTCCTACCTCAGTTACCACAGCCTCAGAAAACACAAGTGGCATTTCAGACTTAAGTTACCAACAGCAGAGGTGGAGACAGTACCACACCCTTCCAAGTGTGCTGGGATAGGGAGACATTAAGAGCAGTTGCCTGGAGAAATGTGAAGTCTCCATCAACATCTATCCATTGGAGTAAGGACAACCATGCATCAGGAAGGATGTAAATAGAGCTAATGCTGTCCTGAGGTAGGAGCAAAACCCAAGAGCCTTCCTTCTTAGGAGCCCCTCAGACACATTTTCTGTCCCACATCAGCAGCTGCTAGGCATTGCAGCAAGAATTAAAAATAAAATTAATCCCAAGATACTCAGCTAAGCAAGACCTGTGGAGAGGGGAAAGCTAGCCTGGGAAGAGCACTTCCTTTCTTTGTGCCTGGATGGGGCAAGCTGTCTTGGTTTCTACCCTCCTTCCCTCTCCTGTCACCCCAATCAAAATCAGTTGAGCAAAAATGCTAAGGGTTTCTTACTTAGTGGTTGTGACGAGTCTTATAAAACTTCAGGCAGCCATTTCAGTCTTTCAGCAGAAGACTTTGTGGATCCTTTCCTCCCTGCCAGTAGCAGCATCTTACGTGTAGAAGTGAGTTGCTTGATATAACACTAGTGGCTGATAGATTAAAGAGGGTTAGTGCTTCCCGTGAGCCTCTGCACAGACACTGCAAGGAAATAAGTGTCACAGATTGTGCTTTTTTCCAGACAGCAATGTCTTTGTGTCTTCCCAGGGACAGATAAAGCTCATTGCCTGCTGTGTTCGAGGCCAGACCCAATTAAGGGTTTGTCTTGCTTCTGGGCTGGTGCAGGCTTTTGCTGTAGAGATGCAAGTTGGTGTTTTTGTCACGTGTGAGTACAGTGATGGGTAAAATACTTAAAACCTCTTTTTAATGAAGCGATATGTTTATACTAGCTAGAATACCTGCATTGTATTTGTTTGTTCTCTAGGCTTCAAGGGTCCTTAAGCCAGCTAATTGAGGAAGCCATTGCAATAGTGGTTTAGGCAGCAATCCCCATTGAGGCTCAGGTTAATGCCTTCACTTTTCTGGAAGTTTGGACCTCTTTATCCACCCTTAGGACTTTCAGATTTGGCCTGATTTGATTATGAGCAGAAGTCATATTCAATGTTATTCTGGTTAATGCTGGTGAGTTTTTGTTTGTGTTTCTTTTTCTGTTTGTTTTTTAGGAGAGGAAGTTTAAAGGGGGTTCTGGTCAGATATCGGAGAAAATAATGGAACGCCTGAAAGGCAAAGTTAAACTGGAGCAACCTGTGGTCCGTATTGATCAGACAGGTGATAATGTCATTGTGGAGACGCTAAACCATGAGATATATGAGGTAATTTGATCAGAATAAAAGTAGAGTGTGCATTTAGTGGGAGAATACATCTGCTGTAGCTCTTGGCCAGATGTAATCAGGAAGTACCTATTTGTGTGTGTTTATTTCTCAGACTACTCTGACACTCAGTGAAGCCTGCTTTATGGATTTATTTATGACCAGGTCTCTTCTTGGTGTTCTGCTAGTTACGTTTTGTCATTATTCTGCCTTTTCTGCCTTAACTTTTTCCATTATTATATATTTTTACATTGTAGTTCTGCATTGAGACCATTTCAAAGAAAGGACAAATAACATCGTTTGTATCTAAGTTTGCTGTTTGCACAACCAAAAAAAGACATTTCAAATGCCTTTAGAAATATTTTGCCTCTGTGCAGTGGCTCTGTGAAATGCTCTGTCAGTACGTGATTACCCACAGTGGCACCCACGGGACAGCAGCTCCCTTCTGCACACAAAGCGCAGCCTGCCACGGGGGTTTGTGCAAAACCATGAGGGTTTGCAGGACCCCATCTCACTGGTGTCAGTGTTTGGAGGATATTTAGAGAAAGTTAGCAGAAAGGGAAGGGGCTATTTGGCAGAGAACCCAGTCTAAGGATGACCTGGAGGAGGGACTCTCTCCCTTCCCCAGGAATTTTTAAACCCCGGAGTTAAACCACTGGCTTCTCTCTGCCTCCATGCTGAGCAGCAGCCAAGTTGGAGGAGATGAGCTTCCCGCACTAAGCGGCCCCACCAGCATGAGAGCACCCGAGAGCAGCAGCATCTGTTGTGATATACTGTCGCCCTGAGCCCCAAAGCAAAGTGTCCTTCATCGCTCCAGTCAGACACAGGACCTGCAAGAAGGATGGAGCATGTTCACGAAAGCTGAAATCATCATCATTGTTGCTTGTCCTGAAATAGTATGCTGTGAACATACACAAAAGTGTGGGTTGTTTTTTTTTTTTTAACCCTTTAAATTTGGGGAAATTGGGTGTTTTTTTTTTTTTTTTTTTTTTTTTGTTTTTTTTTTTTTTTTTTTTTTTAACCTATGCCACCATAGGTAGGTCCCGTTTTCCCCCCTGTCTCCAGCCAAGTTTCAACTCTGGTCCTGTAGTGTCCAGAAAGCTGTCAAAAATCATCTAACCACAAAACATGTTTTTCCCAGCTCCTTTTATGAAATGGCAGAATTATTTTGATCACCTGGAAATATCTGTGTGGGAAAGCTGTTTAACAACTAATGAGAGTGCCTTTCAAACGTGTCCTGCAGGATGAGCTCGTGAGAGGCAGCACTTTGTCTGTACTGACTGTGTTTTGCATTTCAGGGCAAGTATGTGATCAGTGCTATCCCTCCAATCATGACGACGAAGATTCATTACAAACCAGAACTGCCAACAAAGAGAACCCAGTTAATTCAGCGTATGCCTATGGGGTGTGTCATAAAATGCATGGTGTACTACAAGGAAGCCTTCTGGGAGAGGAAGGGTATGTGGGGAAAGTGGAGGACTTGGGAGCCCCATGCTACGTGAATTTTGAAGCTCTGCTGTCTGTCAAGTAATAAATCCAAGAGGGGATTAGATGTGCAAAACCCTCAAACCAAACACACAGAAAAGTGAAAGGTAAAGCTCCTTAGAAAGAAGAGCTCTTCCTCCCAGCCTGAGTGCACGTCTTGCCCCAAAGATGAGTCCAGACCCAAATAGGATCCCAAGTCTCATTGTTGCTAACTGAGGAGGGATGACTGAGAGAATAAGCAAGGTTTCCCTGGGAAGCATTGCTGAAACCTGCAGTGCACAGAAGCAGTGACCCTCCTTCCCCCTGCCAGGGACAGAGTTAGGGCAGCCAAAGAGAATTTACAGCAGATGACAAGGAGAGCTTAAGGTGTAAGCAAGACCTTTCCCTGTTTAATCCTCTGTTCTACGGACTTGATATCTCTGAGGACCGGAAAAAGTAGGTTAGCTTTTTGTTTAGCTCAGTATCCATGTGCTGCAAGATCATGTGTTTGTCAGCTTTAGCTGATACAATTTCCAGAACTATTTGTGTGAGCAGATTAGTTTCCACTTCCTATGTAATGATGCTGAGAGTTGCAGTGGGCAAAAATATTTCTTAGTCAAAAGAATATAATTCTGCATGTTTCAGGGCATAAACTGGCCACTGGGATTAGAAAGAAATGTAGGAAGGTTTATAAATTTTTTTTCTGTCTAGGATTTTTTGCATCTGAAACATGCACTGATGTGATACTAAATTAGATGGCCTGTGTTTCTGCTGCAATACTGTTATGGGACGCCATCCCTGACAGTCTTATCGTCAGCAAAATCAATACAGGATGTGAATTTGAGCCCGCAGTGAGCGGATGTAATTACACTGGGTTTTGTTGCTGCTGCTGTTGTTGTTTTGGCCAAAGTTACTCATGGAATGAACCATCTGTTTATTTTTAATGTTTATTTCCCCCGATATAGAAAGCCAAAGGGACTTGCAACAATCCAGAGAAATTCCTTGCTAAGTAATGATGGAATTTAAATATGACTTTTATAAGTCTGTGTGCAAAACTTCCCGGAGTCAGAGGGAAGAGAGTAGAGAGACTGTTACAAAAATGTTTCAGATATGTAGGTATTATTGGTGATGAAAAAATTACTGTACAATTCCTTTTATGGATAATTTTCCTTACTCATTACTATCAGAAACAATGATCTTCAAAAAGTTTCTCCGAGAATCATTTTGTTTTCTTTCCCCCCCCTTAGGTTATTGTGGTTCCCTCGTCATTGAGGATGAAGAGTCTCCAATTGGAATAACCATAGATGACACGAAACCTGATGGATCTTTCCCTGCCATTATGGGGTTAGGAGCTTCTAGCCCATACTTACAGATGTGTATTTCTTTTTGTATGAAGGAGCGGGAGGAGGAGGAAGAGGGGCAATGGCCAGGTTACATCTGTGGTGCCCACTCCCACAGCCTTCACAGATGGAGGAGAGCACTTCTGACAAGCCTCTTGTGCCTCTATAGTCCGTATAAGCTTTTAGGTGAAGCTTCTGCTGCAAATAGCCTAATACAAAGGAGATGGTTGGGAAGGAATTGGTGAATTCAGCTGTAATTCATTTTAAGTGTTCAGCTAATGGTTTTTTTGTTTGTTTGGGGTTTTTTTTGCTGTGGAGTAGATTTAGAAATAAATCCCTTTCTTACCTAGCTTCATGAGCCTGTATTTTGGCTTATGTTGGGCCTTGTATTTAGCACCTGGCCCAAAATGAAAATGCAGTTGTCTAAGTAACCCTCATTTACCTGCTCTCCCCATTGAGCTGAGGAAAGACAATGAGCATCAGCTGGTGGTTGACTGGGGCAGCAGCTGTGCAGTGAAGAAATTGGGATTCTGGAAAAACTCCAAAGTAAAAAACTTGTAGTTTGGACAAGCAGATGGGAAAATACATAACAGCCTTGACTTGTTTTTAAAATAGATTAAGTCAATATGAACAAACAATCTTTACAAATGTTTCCACTGTAATCTGAGGTGAGACTGCCAAAAAAAGGCCAATATAAATGTCAGGCAACTACTCCTTAAGTATCTGGCAAGGAAAGCTTGCCCTTCTACTGAACTATACGTGTTTATGGGCAGGTTCAAGGCTTAAAAACTTTCATGACCCGAGAGCAATAAGCTTCCTCCAAACCCCATATGGCAAACAGTTTCCTGCTTTCTACCTTTGGATTTATGCAACTTTCTAAAAGAGCGCAGGAACATACTTCATCCCCTCGGTATCTCTGTTAAGGTCAGATGAACTAATCGCCAAATCTGTTTCCTTCAGGCTGAATAAATATTAATCCCAGCTCTTAAAGGATTGGTCCATGACACGATGTAGCGCTTGTCAGAGCAGCAAGCTCCCATCACTTACTAACACCAAATGACATGATGGCCAGCTGCCTGTGAGACTTCAAAAGCTCAAGAAAACTCAGGGTCTCAGTCCTTTTGGATAAGAGCTAGGTATAAGAGGGCAGGCCGTGCAATCTGGTTTGCTGAACACTGTTTTCTCTCTGCCCACTTTGGGTATAACTGTACTCTCTTGACTTGGTGGAGATGGACAGTTCATTCCCACGGAGCGAAATGAGGCCAGTGCTGGCTGCTTTGAAAACATACTTGCAATCCACAACTTTCTCATCTGGTAGCTGCCAGGCAGTCCTCTTCACCTGCCCCCTGGAAATGCATGCTCTCCCTTTCAATTAACTCCACAGGGTGCCCTGCACAGGCCTTTTCACCCGTGTGACCTGTAATTATTAAGTGATGAAGTATGATGAAAAAATGTCAAGCCCATTACATACCGGGAAAGTACTTTGCCCATCTTTTTTTAGAGTCATTTCAGTCAAGAGCTTGCAAATCAGCTGGGGTGCTGACACTGCATGATATTTATAGGCCATATTTTTCTTTTCAGTTTCATCCTTACCAGAAAGGCTGTTAAACTGACCCATCTCAGTAAGGAAGAGAGGTAAGAGTTCAGAAACTGTAAATATTTCAGAAATAACTCAGTTCTCTGCGATGCTTCCCCACAGGAATATGTGTGTGGATATGTGTGTGCATATGCACGTGTACACATGCACAGTGCAACTACTAATACTGGAAACTGGGGCAAAAATTGAGCTTTTGGCGTAAACAGGCCAAGACACTAACACTAATATCCATCCAGTTATGGATATTTTTGAGTTTCCAAGTCTTGACCACTCTTTCATGTTATCCCTTATCTACTCTGTGTCTCTCTCAACTGAGATTTTTTTGAAGACATTCCCAGGCTGCATCCCCACTTAATGCTGCTTCACTCCAGGGATATAGGGAGCGCTGACCTGTAGTTTTGAGCGGTTTTTCACATTCAGACTGGGTGATACAATTTTTAAACCTCCGTGTTTACAACAAAATAGTTTCTCCATTAGTCTGTGAAATGAACAAACAGTACTTTTTAAATGTGTTTTTTGGTACACATGCAGGTGAAAGAGGAATTCTGCTTAGCAATGTGAGTAGTATTCTCCAGCTCGTATTTTCTTCACAGCTATAGTAAATCTGTAGGGATTTCATTGATTTATATTGCTTCTCTTCTGGTCTTACACCACTGAACATGAGAATGAATTGGCTCTGTGTCTTAAAATAACTGTACAAAGATTTATTTTTTTAGAGTTCATTGCCAAAATCAACTTTCATTTCCCATTCCCTGGGTCCATTTTGGATGTTGCATTCAGGCATCAGCATTTGAAATATTTATGTTAAGATAAGAACTTGAAATCAGACTTAAAAACAAAGCCAAAGACAACTTTCCAATGTATTGTAAAACGTTATTTTTTTTATAAGAAGAGCAATAGCCGAGAGGTTTTTTCCCACTTTTTTTTTTTTCCTGACTCATTTTGTGTTCATATAGGAAGAAGAAGATCTGTGAGGCATATGCCAAGGCAATGGGGATGGAAGAGGCTTTACATGTAAGAAATTAATGCTTGTTTTCACCTCTGTTGTACAGTAATGTTGTTCCTTTGTTCTGGAGGATGAAGCCAAAATTCTTGGTACCTAAAACATGTACCTAAAATTGCATGTTGTGCCACACAATGTGTACTCCCAAGAGGAGGGGAGCAACATCTAGTACAGGAAGAAAAGAGCTGCCAGTCTCATTCTTTACAAGAAAAGAGAAGGCAGTGCATGGTTTAATTTGTTCTGTCATTTCCCCATGGGAGGCTGGTGCTTCTGGAAAAGTGCAAAGATTTGTTTTGTGCAGATGGATAGCATTAGGTAGATGACACGGCACTACTTTGAGAGGTATCCTTAGCCTGTTTTTACCCTCTTCAAAGGAAATTTGGTTTTTATTTTCAATTTCTCTGCCAGTATTTCACTGTCTGATGTTTGCTAATACTTGCAGCCTGTGCATTATGAAGAAAAGAACTGGAGCACGGAACAATATTCAGGGGGTTGTTACACAGCCTACTTCCCACCAGGCATAATGTATTCTTATGGAAGGTAAACTAGAGAATGCATTGCTTTCTAATTCACGTTTCTTAGCTCATGTACAATGATATACCTTATGCAATAAACTTATGGCATATGTAGCATACTGGGGGAACTCCAACCCTCTTTCTGCTCCCCTACTTCCCAGCTAACAAGGACCTTGCTATTGACTTCAGTAAAAACAGTTTTTCTCTTGTGACTTTCAAGGAGACAAAGCAGAGTCACAAAGAGACCTGCTAGAGCCAGGGAACGTTCCCCCCCTAGGTTACTTACAGCATTTGCTGTTATGCAGTATTTGCAACAGATCCCTTTAACGCTTTCTAAGACCTTGAGGGCACACATCTTGGACAGATGAAGAGTCTTCACTGACGGTGTAGGTGGAACATCAGGTTCTGGTGAAGCCCATTGGTCACATGACAAGGGGAAGACACAAAGCACAAGGTGCATGTGGGAAGAAGTCATCTCATGCACAGACTCCTCTGTTGTAATTCATCTGAACACTTGGATAGTGATGGGTGAGGCCTCTAACTCGGGGAAGCTGATGTCAGGCAGCAAGAAGAACGTAATAGGGGGGTTAGATGGGAGCCCTTGGAGCAAGCACATCTCTCTGTGGGAAAAGGAGCTCATTACCTATGGCTGGGTTGACTGAGATGCTTGTGAAGCTTTGCATGGCTGAGGTGCTGGCTTATATGACCCTACAGGATGAATGTAACTCCCTGAATGCTGAGGCCTTCAGCTGCCATCCCCTTTTGGCAGGACTTACAGCCAGTCGAGTCCAGCCTCCAAACAGAAGCTGATATTAGTGACCTGTCACTGCAAAAACATGATTCACATCCCATTGTAACAATAGAATAACAAAAAAGCTGCCATGCAGAAGACATAAATCTATCAGCTGCACTGCATTTCTGGAGGCTGTTAGGATTATCCTTTATCCCAGCACTAAAATAAGGCTTGTATTATTTTGCAAAGAAGCTGGGCACACTGATTTATGCCTTATATTTTCTCTGTCAGATTTTGAGTTTTGTATACAGAAGCAAGTAGTGGTTGTGCAGGGACAGCTTATTGTACTGTGTTCCCCAGCCCAGATCTGCAGGAATTCTGGAGAAATTAAGTTGAGTGCTCCATCAAAGCCCATAAATTGCTTTTAGAAGAATTATCACCTTCCTGTTACTTGTCATCTGACATTCTCAATTTGTTTTGAAGGATCATTCGCCAGCCCTTTGACAGAATCTACTTTGCTGGCACGGAGACAGCTACCCAATGGAGTGGATACATGGAGGGGGCTGTAGAGGCAGGAGAGAGAGCAGCCAGAGAGGTACAGATCATTGGTTTGCTTTCAGCATCTCTATGAAAAGGTTAAAAAGGATTAAGTACAGCTTGGAGTGTCTGATTTCGTGCATCACACCATGTAATTGTGCAGACATTCCTGGAATTGATGGGGAAGAATCCCAGAAAAGGATATGAACCAAGGCCTTTTTAAAAAAAAAACAAAAACAAAACCAACTTTGCTTAGTTTTTTGTTGTTGAATAAAGTGAAGCCAAGAATCTCACCCAAATCAGAACATTACACAGTGTGTTGCTGCACTGGAGATGTAAAGCAGAGGTCATGCCATATACCTATTGTCTAGAGGAAAAAACACTCCAACCTGATGCTGCCCTTAGGTATACTACCACAATTTCTAACAAGTTAATCACTGTATGTATTAAAAGTAATTTAAGTCATTACAAATGTTCACAGCTATTTCCTATGTAGCAATCTTGAAATCTTAGCATTGTTCTCATTTCTGACCTATCCCTTCTGCTTCTCCTTTTACGAGAGAGTACCGTTAGCTCGGCTTTATGAATTCATAATGGGCGGCTCTAATAATGTCTGAATCTCTTCAGAATGACACGCATTGGGCTGGCTTCCCAGTCACAATGAAATCCCTTTACAACAGTCTGGAGAGAAGGAAAAAACCCATTAAAGGGTGTACATTACAGCTACAACTGCTGCACGGCAGAGCCATGGAGTTGTTATTTAAAGGAAAATCAGCCCTTTGCTTCCTTTTGACAGAACATCATATTCACCTTATAATCATCATTACTTGCTCTGTCTCAAGTCACCTAATTTCTCTCTTTTTTTTTTTTTCTCCATGCCTGTGAGAAGTAGTTACAAAGATGGTGAGCTGTCTTTTCTAGAGACATTAATTTGCCTCTAAGAACCTCCGTGATTGTTACAATCAGTTTATTTTAAAGAAAAATCTTCAATGAGTTTTGTACTGCCTGAATAGCCAAGAGATAACTGTGGAATTGTATGCTTTGAAAGCCCCAGAATTATATCTCTCCTCTTTCTAGTTTGTGATCCAAGCAGCATCACTCCTAACAGGTTCTGTGTCCCGAGTGTGTGGTGGTAACCTCACATTGCTATTTTTTAAACTGTCACGTGAAAAAAACCTTAAACATCTGGAGAAGCTCCGTTTCAACTAAAAACCAGGACATGAGTGAAGTCTTACTTTTTATAAATGACTGTGTTAAACTGTCCTTTTATCCTTAAAACACTGGTTAGGCACGCGGCTGTTTGATGACCAGCTGTCATGTATTTACACAAACTACCAAAACTGCCTCCTTCTTCTCTCTTTGCTGATCTATCACTCTACATTTTCTGGTCCAAAGCACTTTCAGCTTTTCAGTCATAGTTATGCCTTATATCAGTGTCACCTTGCTCTGCTTTTCCAAAATTGAAAGTAGTGTGGGTTTTAATTTTTTCTCATGTGGTACACATATTTTTTTCTTCTAGATATTGCACAGTATGGGGAAGGTGTTAAAGAAGGACATTTGGATGCCGGAGCCAGAGTCAAAGGTAGGACAGACTTTCTCATTGTCACCTGGTCAGGCTGTGGTCCCTGCTTTGGTGAGGTTTTGGTTGCCTCATGTGTGCTGATGGTGTTTTTTGGGGGGTTTTTTGACTCATCTGAAGAATATTGTTGCCCCTGTCTGAGGGTGCATGGTCAGGAGCCAGGCACAAGGATCTCAGAGCCTGGGGGACTGCAAAATGCAGGAAATCAGCATAGTTCTGCCCAGACCCAGGTCATGGTTTTAAGCTAAATACAACCTCCTTCCAGTCACAAGTAACTTCACCTTTGCTTTCCTGTGGACAACAGAAGACAGAGTTTCACTGCCCTGACCCTCCTTGCCCCTCAGTCTGGTCCTCAGGAAAAACCTGTGATCTCTCCAGCCTAGTGGGGTTTGTTTGCTGCCTCCCTGCTCACGCAGTGCGGGAGACCCTGTGGTGGCACCATCTCCTCTCTCCCCCAGGATGTCCCAGCCCGACCATTCAACACCAGCTTCTGGGAGAGGAACCTGCCGTCCGTGCCTGGACTGCTGTGCCTGCTTAGCTCTACCATGTTTTTCACTTCTGTGGCTGCTGCAGGGCTGTTTGCCTATAAAAAGGGACTACTAATTCGGAACTAATGGGGACCACACGTCCAGTGGAAGCTGCATATTCCTCCTCCTTCCCTTTTACCAGATGAGTGTTATTTTTGAGAAAAGCATCATGGACAACTGGAAAGGGCAAAAGTTGTTCTCCCTGTGATTTTTCTTTTTAGTACCCTAATTAATGCATCAGATCTACTGCAGTTGCTATCAGCTAAACAGAAATAAATCAACTGTGGGGGCGTTTCTCAAATTTACCTTTTTCTTGTCCATTTGTTTTGATTGGCCATGTTAATATCAATGGTATATTCCTCATACAGGCAAGGCAAAATGCCAATCACACCCTTCCCAAAAGGCAGAGAGGCCCTGGAGAATGCATTCCGTTCCACTCACTGCTTTATTTTTTACCACACAAGATAATAAATGCCCTTATGTATTCACCTTGGTTAGCAGCTCAGAATATCTGAGGTTATTCCCATAACATCCCTGCTGCATGGAAGAGATTAGCATGCCAATCAGACATAGAATTGCAAAATTAATTTTCAAATGCATTTGATTAATTATTAATCATTGCAACGTGAAACTTAACCATGAGCTGGATGAAAAGAGCTAATTAGCACAAAGCAGCTCACTAAATGGTGAGAGAGGAAGCACAAGTGGACTTTATTCTGGGTGCTACTGAGCAAACATCCATGCTTATCTATTCTGCAGGGCACCTGTGTCGGTGCGGCAGGGCCACGGTGTTGCTCGTGGTTGCTTCCTGGCCCAAGAGCATCCACTCCAGTCCAGCCATTCACTGTTGAAAGAGAATGAAATGAGTTAGCAAAGTTAAAGCCCCTCTGACTTCCAGCAGATACTAGCTGTTATTTTCCAAATGGCAGCAGCTTCCTGGCTCCCTGTCAATTCACTGCCCTTCGTTTTGCTTTTAATCTCTACTGCCTTCCTCCAATAAGGAGAAATATATCTGGGGCTGAATTACTACCTTGTAAATTACAGTAATTGGATGCATCTGCCTGTTCTGCTCTTACTATGTACATGACACACTTAAAATCACTTTAGTGTTTAACTGAAGTCTGGAATATATGTTTCACAACTTACCATCGTTATGCAGTCTTTTTGCCATGAAATGTGAACGTTGTATGTGTCCATGAACTCAACTGTCATTCAACATGGGTGAAATGTGCCTTTCAATAGTCCTGAAACCTTGATAAGAGGAGCTCTTCTATAAACTTTTCTTCAGATTCTTTCTCGTGTCATTTTTTTGTGATTTTGTGGAAGGTGGTGTTTCTCTAGTGTGTTAAATCACTAGGCACATCACATGCAGCAACCATCCAGATATAGATATATATATATATATATATATATGCCAACAGAAATACCTGCCTACGCAAGATGACTTCACTCCTGGCCTCTGCTTCATCCACCCTGGTATGTCATCTCACTTTTTTGTACTTTTTTGTAGGTGCCGTAAGTGCACACCAATCTCAGCCTAGGTGCTGGTAGACTCCAGACCAGAAGCCATTTACAGAGGGAAGGGGTGTTTCAGGTGGCCCCTTGTCATCAGGTGTGAGCAGGTGCTCATGGTGCCAGTGTTAATCACCACACAGAAAAGGTTGTTATAGACAGTACGTATTTCCTGAGCTCTTTCGTTCATTGTTCACAGCCTTTCTGTGTGAGGATCAGCCAGACACTACTGGCTTCTCTGGGAGGAAAAAAAAAAGCCTGAACAGATTATTTGTAAGAAGACTGTCTGCATGTTCAGCTTCAACTTTCCCATCTACCTTGAACTTACACATGTACTTCAAATTACCCACACTGTAAAGGAGAGAATAGTCTTAGTAGGGAGCAGCAATGTTGGATTTTGAACACACTAAACTGTAGTATTAAATGCTTGTTTAAAGGATTTTTGACAGGTCGGTTTAGCATCCACCTTAGGAACACTTTAAGGGGCTGAAAAGTGACTCAGGTGAGTTGCTGTTTGACTCAAGGCCCTCCCTGCTGAATACGTTCTCCCCAGCTCCAGCCGTTACTGATCGAGCATTCCTGTGTGCTGGGACTACCTGGTACAGGCAGCTTGGCACAGTGGCAGTGCCTGCCCAAGGGCTCCGGGAGGGAGCACAGGCTCACTCCTGACAAACCTTTTGTGGCATGAAACGGTTCTGCACTGTTACACAGTTCCTCCAGGGGGATAATTCCACCGCCTGAATAACACTGTCCATAGCTGTTCAAAAATATTCATCCATACATGGCATTTGTGTCATAGAGCCTTTCGTTTTTGTACTGACTTTAAACTTGACATCTGAATTTCACAGCTTTTGTGTGCCTGTGCAAAAGGGACCCCAAATCATCTGGAATACACCCATGTGCCAACACCATCCAGCTTCGCTTTTCACCTTATCCTTGCACAGTTCTATTGCAATTTGTTTTGGTTTTGAAGTGGACTCAAACTGTACAACAGGGCCAGCTACAGTGTTCCCCTCTTTGCAGGGAAAACGCATGTCTCACGGCTGTGGGAGTGGTAAGCAGCACATGAAACGAAAAAGGTTGATTAAAACAAGCAGCTCCCAGGCACCACGCTGCTGCAGCAAAAGGGCAGCGTTTGTCGGAGATTATAGACCAGTTTCCATCCTGCTTTAATGCCCTTTCTGACAATCAGAACAATTTCCCTGTTTAAACATTAAACATTCAGCTTAAATATTAAACAGCCAGGCATCTCTCTTAAACCAATTTTGAAACAGAATGGGACTGAGTTTATCACCGCTGATGACTCTCCAAGTGAGCTGCTGCTGTTATTAAATCTGTGAGTCTGAGGCACTGTGGAAACACCTTTTTCTGCTGGGGACCAAGTGGAGTCCTCACCTGGGCTGCGGGGTGGGAAAGCCTTTGGTGACCTTCCCAAACCAGCAGTGCTCAGAGCCCCAGGTTTTGGAGGAAGAGCTCTGTGCTCCCTTGGCAGAGGTGGGAGATGCTCTGTCCTCTCAAGGTAAGGAGTGAGGAGAGGCCAAGGTCCACACCAAGTCCATCAGCAATGGGGTGGGAGCTGAATTGCATTGACCTGCCTGCAAAATGGGAAAGCCTCAGGTGAAATGGCTGCTGACTGATATTTGGAAATAAAGCAAAGACCAGAATGGGCGACAGAGGGGAAAGAGAGAAAAAAGATTAGACTAATCCTCAAGCTAGCAGTAAATAAGAAACCACGGAGCAGATGATAGATCATGCAGTCCAAAATAAGCAAGTGGAGATGATGTGTGTGAGAGAACCTGCCTCTTTTTTAATTAAATTACTGGATTTGCTTACAGATTCCACAACAGCTGTGCCCAAACCCCTCACAGCATGTCACATAATTAGCCTTTCAACACCTTTGAGAGCCACAGAATCGGCACCAGGGATGGGAAAACACTGCTGTGAGACTCCCATGCTTCCCACCTCCTTTCCACCCTGCTCCCCTTGGCTGCAGCTCCCGCCTGTGCAGGGCAGCATGGCTGCCCCCTCCCTGGCTGCCATCAACCAGCCCCATGGGGTTGGGGACCTTGAAAGAGGATGGGCTGCTGGGCTGTCAGGAGCTGGGCAGGTAGGAGGTGCAGGAGGAGAGCTGCCCACTGGCTTTTTTGCACCATCAGCCCAGCGAGGCTTTCCTTCCCTCATCACCTGCCTGCCACACAATCTCCAAAATGCCCTGCATGGAACCTGACAACCCAGACCCCTGTAAGAGATCTGGGAACGGGCCACCATCATGAGGATGAAGTGCTGGGTTGCAGGGCGCTGTGTGCTTTGGTACAATGGACATGAACCTCCCCTAGGTCAGGCAGCATCCCTCCAGCCATGCTGCTCATGCTGGGCAAGGGGGAGGTCTGACCAGATTCACCTGGGATGCCAAAGGTACATCCAGCCTCAAAACCCACTCTGGGCAAGCGTTTGCAGCTTGTGCTTGGTCTCTTCAACAGTTGTTCACCAGTGATACTTCTCATTCCATGTTTGATCCAGCCTCTGGTTTCACATTGTTTGATCTCTTTCCCCAGGATGAAACATACTTCCAACCACTGGCACAAATCAGCATTATATCTCTGAATAAAAATACCACCCAGGGGGATGTGCCAGTGTTGTGCAGTCTGACAGGCTGAAACATGCCGCTTTCCCACCAGTCGGTTCCCACATCCCATTGATCAGGTTCTGCTTCCTGACATCAAGGGCTTTCCCTGGCCAGGAACCATGCCAGGAACAAGCTGCGGACTGGTCTTATGTTCTCTGCACAGAGCTCAGCTCCCAGTTCCTGACAGCAGCATCAAGAAACAGAAAATGGACAGATCTAGAGAGTCCTCTTCTGTGGAAATAAGTTTTTGGTCAGTTCTTTTCCTTTTGGGCTGTTTCTCTTCCAGGGAGCTCTTGGAAACAAACAATTTTGTTTTGTAAATGTTCCCGGCAGCAGTTACTTTCCACACAGAGAGAAAGCAGATGTCGTCTTGGTGAAAATCCAGAAGGGGAAATTAAACGTGCTCCAACTTTTCCTTTTATTTT
>NW_010312955.1:0-228 GCF_000700745.2 Antrostomus carolinensis
CACGCTTCTCCCGGAGAGAAAAACAACAACAAAAAGGGAAAAAACCCACCACCGACAGCAAAAAAAGGGGCTGCAAAAGAGCTTCACGTTGCTCTTGCTCCTTGGTTGGGAGTGTTGGTTTAGGGCACAAGTGGTTCATGTCTAAGCGGTTTGGATCCAGCTCGGTGTGTGTGAATGTGGGCAAGTGGAGTGAATCTGCAGGAGGGCATGGGACAGCCGGGGTCACAG
>NW_010312955.1:399-713 GCF_000700745.2 Antrostomus carolinensis
AACCCTTTCAGCAAAGAAATTCTTCCTCACATCCCATCTCAACTGCCCTGGGATGGGTGGCTGTCACTCACTTTGGGGTCTTACATGTGGATGTACATCTCTCTCGATATATCCAAACTCCCTTGGATCATTTTTGGACGGCTATGATGGCTATGAGAAAAATCGAGGTGGGTATGGGGGTGTGTGTGTGTGTGCACACAGCATTGCTCTAAGGATAACTTAGGGAAAAACCTTCCTTGTTAACCATTTTTCCAAGTTCCCTCAGAGGAGAGGCACTCAATCACCAGCATCCCCCTTGCCCTACACCTCCCCAC
>NW_010312955.1:968-56577 GCF_000700745.2 Antrostomus carolinensis
CCTCCCACACGGCAGCAGCAGCATTGCCTCCTCCGCAGCCCCGCAGCCACGGTGAGGGCAGCCCGGCAGGGTGGCTGAGCCCCCGGCTGCTGCCCAAGGGTCTGCGGTGAAGGGCTGGCGAGACACACAGGGAGGGAAACAGGCCCCCACGCTGGCTTTGGGTGGGAAACACCAAGGGCTCGGTGATTGGGAGCATCCTGAGCAACGACGTGACGCCAACCGTCATCTACTGCGGCTCGTTTATAGGGTTCATTAAAAGATCTGCAGGGATCTGCAGTTGTCAAAGGGAAACCCCCAGTCAGAAGAACCCACCGAGATGCATCAAGAGAGTGTTTTCTTCCAGCTTACCCCACCCAGTGTTTTGGTTTTTTTTTTAACCTCGAGGATGTTAGCTTTGCTTGAGAAGCTGTAATTGCACTTTAAAGAAAATGCTCTCCTGCTCTTACCCTCAACTTAGTCACAAGAACAAGACAAGGAATCAGACAGGCACCCAAACCTCTGGAAAGGGGAGTATTTGTAACCTGGAACCAGAGAAACATCTCCTAGAGGAATTAGCTCAGCTCTCCGCAACGGCAACATTATTTCCTCACATTCAGTAGACTTTAGATCAATGGAATACTCTGTATTTTGGCTAAGAGAGCTCTCAGCACGCTTTTGAGGGGGACTATCCCACCATTCAACCTTTCTGTTCATATTTCCACAGACGTTTTTTTGCTGCTTCTCTTGACACCGTAGTGACCACGCTTCACACAAAACGTGGCACCTAATTCCTACCAGAGATAGAAACCATCTGTAACAAACACGGGCAGTGAGCTGCACTTCAGGAGTTCCCTACCTGCCCAAGTCAACGTTGGAAAGTCAACGGGATGAGGTGTCCAAGTCACCTTTTAAAAAGGGCTGTACCTTTCTGAAGGTAGAGATGCGTTGCAGCGCATGTAGATGCGACCAAGGTAGCCTGGAACCTCTCCACCGTGGAGCCAACAAAAGCACGTCAGCGACCTTTACCCACCCAAGCGTTCCCAGGTGATTTTGGGGATGCTGAATTCTTTGCCTCACCCCTCTTCTTCCCTCAAAACACCACTTTGCTGCCTCTCTGGATGCAAACAGGAGCAGAATGGAGTCAAGTTTTCTGAGATGTCTTTACCCCCCATCAGATAAAGGCGAATAATGGAGATGCACTAGCCTGGCTGTCGCTTCCACCCCCCTCTCCAGTTCTACCAACCCTTTTAATTTGATTTTGCTTGAGTGCACCCCCTGAAACGGGACCGCTCAGCCGAACAGCGTGTGACAGCTTGCGGCATCAGGGGTGCCACCCCCGTAACAGCCAAACATCTTCCGAGCACATGTGTGAGGAGACAGGAAATCCTCATTCCACGGCCAGAGCACTTGAAGCACCCAAGGTTTTCAAGGGACTCGACCAAGAAACTACACGGTGGCGCGAAGAATAGAGGCGAGATGCTTGGCCCCTCGAGCCTCTGCTTGAAGACACGCTGTCCCCACCCCGCTCTTCATTAACTCATAAATAGCAACTCGGATCTCTCCCCCTCACAGAATACCTGCCTTTAAATTATTTTTCCCCTATCATCCTGGATCATATTTCTTCTTTTATGTTTCCAAGTTGGAGTTTATTATAGTTGATTCTAGTCGTCTGCATTGCTGATCATTTGTAACCCTTTCTATTATTTTCCTACCCTTGTTACTATGTGAAATGCTTCTTGCTTGGGTCCTCTTTTCAAATTTTATGACTTTACTGCTCGCCCCATTTTTCCACCAAGCCCATTCATTCTCCCCAAACTTGAGGTCGCTGCTGCTCCTTCTCCTTTGCTGTTACCAGATTGATTTCCCACCCCCCCCAGCCTTTTCCATGCATGCTATGCCTCTCTGTTGATGAAGACACCCTCACCGGGTTTCACCAGTGCCAGCCACGTTGTCCTTGCCATTAGTGTTACATTTCTAGTTATTTTTGCTTCTTCCCAAAGCCTTTGAAGTCGTGTAGAGACAATTTGATTCATTAGTACGCTCAGTCTTGCAGTAACTCTAGCTTCTGCTTTCGTTTCTGTATTAGAAGCACATGTTGGGTCTGTAAGCTGGGGGAAAGCTCCGCTGCCTGATTTCCCTACGCAGTTCAAATTCTGCTTTAAAAATCTTTGCCTTGCTGAACTCAAATGGTTTTCTGCCTGGGGTTTCCATACCTGGGAATGCCACAGCCTCCTCCCTACTGGGATGACAAACTCTTGTGAGCAATATGCTTTCTCTCTCTGTGCATCTCTGGGCTGGAAGGTTTCATGACAGTTGCATGTGTTTGCAGTTCTCTTCAGGGTTTTTTCCAGAAGAGCTGCAGTTATCCCAAATATTTCCTTACTGAGATGTCACTTAGCTTGCCCTAGGCTGAGATCCATCAGCAGCCCCCTTCACTAGGCATCCTTACGGCATCTTCGTTGGCCTTGTTGGGTCGGGAAGCAGATAACCATCTCATTTCTTCTTCTGGCTATTGGGATGCTGGGCCAGGCTCCTCCATGAGGGATCACCTGAAAGGATCTCTTGCCTTCTCCACTTAGGTGGCTCCTCCCAAAGCCATTCTCAAACAACAGCGGTGTGGGCATCAAAGATCTCAAATGTGGCTTGACACACATCCCTTGCTCAGTCCTGCCGCTGTGCTTTGCCTCCGCAGAACACGGCTGCTGCGTCTTCACATCCTTTGATGGCTTCTTCACTGCCAGGTGGGTTGCTGTGTTCCTCCAAAAACGCAATGAGACCATCACAAACAGCCACAAACTCTCAGAGGAGCTTTACCTCATGAGTGTATTAAAAACCACAGTGTTCTGAGTAAGAGACCTCCTAAGAAAACTCCAGCGTGGGACTGCTTGTTGCTCTGGGCATGTAGTTTATTCCATTCCCTCTTTCCAGTGCTTTTTTCTAAATCTCTTCTTACCTGCCTGTCTCTTAATATAGATTTTGTTTAGGAAGCCAAGCCTGCCTGCCTGCCTCATGTTTTCCCTTGGATCTGTTCCCTGCTCTTAGCCAAGGTTGCCTATGGATCCTGCTTTGAAGTTCTTCTGCAACACATTGGCTGCGCGCGGCAACTCTTCCCTCGGCTGACGTCACCTTGGGGGTCCCTCTCCAGCAGGCTGAGAGTCACATCGCCTCCATTTGCTTTGATCAAAATGAAATCCATTTACAAGCGCCGGCACAAACAAGCCCAAAGGTTTCCAGCTAAAACTAGCCAGCATAAAAAAAAATATAAAAATATCCCAGCTTTAACTTCAGTTTGGTCCTTAAACCAGCTAAGATGAGGCAAAGCCCAGAAGGAAAACACTTTTCATTTCAATTTACAAGCAGTTTCTATTTGTTTAGCTCAAATGAATCCCTCATCATCAATTAAGCAAAATCAATGTAAGACCGGCTTAAATCCGTGTCTATACAGGGTTTTACCTCCGTATTTTAAAAGGTTAATTTAAAATTACACTTCAAACCGCTTTCCTGCTTGGAAAAGGCTGGTTTCTAGATACCAGCTGGGCCCTGATTACAAATGGTGCTCAGCTCCAGCAGGTCTGGGTGAAGATGGTATCTCAGTTGGATCTCAGTGATGCTGGAAATCAGACTCCACCCCAGCACCTACAGTGATTCAGCCTGCACGACCTTCAGACCTCGGTAAAACCTGGGCGTCAGTTGCTGTTCCTGTGAGCTGAAGCGGGCAGTCTCTGTGTTAGAACAGTTCATTTTAATTTGTGATTAGATTGTGAGGCTCTGCTTGTGTTTGCCAAGTTGTTTTCCTGAACACAATAAGCACAGCGATCATCCGGGAGTAAAAATGAGGGGTTTCAGCCCAAAAGGTTCCCGTTCACTTTACTGAGGTTTCCCCTTTCAAGTATTTATAACTATCAAGGGCTACATTTCGGCAAATCCTCTTCAAAGGAAGGAAGGAAGGAAGGAGGGTGTTTGCAGCCGGGTGACTTCGTATAATCCATCTTTTCTTTAAAACCTCAAGCCCTACCATGGGGAGGACAGGTCCCATCTTGGATAAGTTGGAGAAAACCCAGTTTGAAATAAAATGTTTGAAGCATTAGGGAAGTACCTTCTCTACCTGCTCAGTTCTCTGCTTCCCACCCATTTCCCAGACGGTTTGCTCCGGCATCCCAAATCCATGTCTACGCCAGATGTGTGCTGGCACTCGCCCACACATAGAATGGTTTGGATTGGAAGGGACCCTAAAGCTCATCCAGTTCCAACCCCCCTGCCAGCAGCAGGGACACCTTCCACTAGACCAGGTTGCTCAAAGCCTCATCCAGCCTGGCCACAAACACTTCCAGGGAGGGGGCATCTACAACTTCCTTGGGCAACCTGTTCCAGTGTCTCACCACCCTCACAGTGAAGAACTTCTTCCTAATATCTAATCTAAACCTCCCCTCTTTCAGCTTAAACCCATTCCCCCTTGTTTTGTCATTAACTGCCCTTATGAAAAGTCCCAACCCAGCCTTCCTGGAGCCCCTTCAGGTACTGGAAGGTGCTAGAAGGTCTCCCCGGAGCCTTCTCTTCTCCAGGCTGAACAGCCCCATCCCTCTCAGCCTGTCCTCACAGCAGAGCTGCTCCAGCCCTCGCATCATCCTCGTGGCCTCCTCTGGACTTGTTCCAACTGGTCCATGTCTTTCTTGTGTTGGGGGCTCCAGAACTGGACACAGTATTCCAGGTGGGGCCTTACAAGAGCGGAGCAGAGGGGCAGAATCACCTCCCTTGACCTGCTGCCCACGCTGCTCTTGATGCAGCCCAGGATACGGTTGGCCTTCTGGGCTGCACATGTGCCAGCTGTGCCCTGGCACGCGTCCTCCTCCCTACACAAAGCCACCCATTGCCCCACCAGCTTCTGACCCCCCAGGAATGGGATAGCTGGGATTTATTTCAGTATTCTCTTCTTTTGATCGCTTTTCTCCTTTCCCCATTGAGCCTGTAATTCAGTTCTGCTGCCACAAACGGTGAACTCCAGAGTGGGAAGCTATGAAACACCTCCTGAAGATACTCGGTTCTATCACTGCAGCCTCTGGTTTTGACACTTGGGGGTTTTTCCCTCCAAAGACCCACAGAGATGATGGGTTATCAAATACCTCTGGGGTGACTGGCAGAACTGGGACCTCACCAAAAAGAGGGTGTGGGGTTTCACGATGGGGAGCAAGGTCTGGAAGAGAGAGAATTTGAGCATCACACAGCACCAAACAACCAACCTGGTCACTTCACTTTTGCACCCAGTGGGATCTTCTTCCCAGGCTGGTTTCATGTCAGCACAGGGACGCAAAGGCAGAATTTATGTCCACCAGTGTGCATTAACTCCTGTCCTGACCAGTACTAATTACCACTAATTATGTGGGACAGTGTTAATTCCTTTAGCAGCGTTACCGCTGGCCCTACACTTCTGAAAGTGCCTTTGGGTGAGGTCGCTTACTTTGAAAAGATATTTATGTGGGGAATAAATATAGAGTAGCTAATACACCATAAATTTACACCACTGGATAGCAGGCTTTGAAGTCTCTAAAACACGGAGGTCTCTGAGCACCAAGACAGACAAACCCTTGAGTAAGAGCTACTCAATAGAAAGGGTGGCAGGATCACCCTGTGTGATCTTGGGAAAGTAATTTTGATCTGGCATTTCTCTTCTGTAAAACTGGAAAAATATTATGCCCCTAACCCTCTCAGGGGTGTAATATTTATTTTCTCTGCCTTGCCAATCATTCTCTTTGCTTTTAAAAAAATATTCTCCAAACCCTAATTGGTTTTATGTGTTTGCAGTATAAGACATAAAAGACATAAAACCATCATATTTTTCTATACTGTATTTTCCCCATTGTGTTGTACTGTTACCACAAGCACTTTTCTGTGCAGAGGCTTGGCTATTTGCGGAGAGGATGAATTAAGACATCTAAAGTGCTCCAGCATCTTGGTTGAGTGGCACCACAGAGCTGGAAGGTATCATTAGGCCAAACGGCTCTTCTCTGTGGGAGTGGGAAGCTCAGATTTTTCAACGGATTAAGGAAAATCGGTTCATGTTCCTCTGTGTTCCCCCATCCTGCAAATATAGGGCAGGAGGCCATGGCTTGGAATCCCCCTTCACTCCCTTTGGTCTGGGTGTTCCTTTCCTGACTTGGATGTCAGGGTCCAGGCTGGGAAGCCAGGAGATGTCAGATGTCCCTGGTCCACACTGGCATCACCATCTCAGCTTGGTATTTCTCCTTCTAGAGTCTGCATCGTCATCGTTAAGGCTCAGCAACATGGCCCTGGATGGTTTCACTGATGTCACCATCACCTTCATCAAAAACACTGTTAATTTGGGAGGCTTTGCTGTTAGACCCACTAACACCTGGTCACTTTGACCCCTGGCAAGGGGCTGGTGCCATCAGTCCATCAGATCCAAGGCCAATAAAATCCAACAGAGGATCTGGCTCATTCAACATTAAGTGGATCCACGAGGATTCCCAGCTCTGGGAAGTTTTTCCTAGTGGCAGCCCACGGTGTGCTGGTGTCAGGGGTGTGCTAGTGCCCCGACAGCCGAACGATGTTCCGAAATCTGCCGGTGAGAGGCTGATTTGGTCCCCTGCCAGGCTGCTCCTCCACATCTCCACATCAGGCTGTAGCTGACTCCGAGGGTTTCCCATCTTTGGATGGGACCTTTGCCCACGGGTCCCTCCTTCAGTCCCACCGGCAGTCGGTGATGTTTTGTTCGCTTCTCCCATCACCAGTATTTTGTTACAGCCCGTCTTGCCTGTTAATGAAGAAATGGTCCAGGTAGACGTGTCAGCACAGTGCTGAGAGCCATTGGTGCACTGGTGATCTCTGGGGCTTTGGAAGCCACCCCAACAATCACCTCCATGTCCATAGTTCCTAAAGACATCCCAAAGAGATGCTTCCCTCCTTCTCCTCCAGAAGCAGTAGGTTGGGACACCCTTTCCCTGGCATCACTCACCACAGTGGAAACACTTATTTGAGCCTTTCCTGCTGCTCTCACAAGCAACACCCATGTCAACCTTGGGGTCTCCAACTGCAGGCAAGCTGTCTCTTCCCCAGGCTCCTCTCTTGGGGGCCCGTGTGCTATTATTTGGGTTAATTTTCTTCCTTTCCATGACCATTCAGCTATTTGGAAGCATTTTTCCTGAGCATTTCTCTCAACAATATGTCCAGTAAGCTAGAATCAGATGTAGCACAAATGGTTTTTTAACTAAGTCATCTTTTCAATCTGCAGATGGAGGCCAAGGTTCTTGACTCTGCGTAGAGCAATTATCCATCTGCTTTTTGGTTTCTGAGGTGAAAGAACAGGAGCCTGGTGTGTCCGATGACGACAGCACGCAAGCACGCATCAGTGCTTTCAGCGCCCTGGATGTTTGGCTGCCTCCTCTGCTGCCCTCCCCTCCTGCTTTTGCAAATAAGAGGCAACATTTGCATTCAAATTGAACTTTTGTAATCGCTTCTCTCTCAATTCCTACCATTTTAGGCTTAATAATAATAATAATAATAATAATAATAATAATAATAATAATAATAATAATAAGGGAGGGAGGCTGCATTTTCAGCAAGTTATTTCCCTTTTTGACTTTTCCCCATCTGCCCGTGACACGTTCTCGCAGCAGCTCCTGCAAAGGTTCAGGTGAAGGGAACGGGACGGCTTCTTCTCTCACTTCCACCAGTTTTAATTCACTTCTAATTGTACCGACTTCAGCAGAGCTGCTCTGATTTATGGGGCTGTAAGTGGTGGGACCACTGTCTCTCCTTTCCTTCTCCCTGCCAGAGAGCTGAGGAGAGACAAGCAGCTTCTGAGAGGCTTTTTGGGTTCGTGTTCATTACCAGCAGCTGTCAGACAGCTCTTGCCCAAGCTCCACATCCTTCCCAAACCATCACAGCTTTCTACTCCACATAGAAATATGCAGCAGTTTCGTTTGTATAAAATCTGTGTGAATAAAAATTTAATCTACAGCTAGGATTGCTCTAACAGCAGTCATTTCTCTTAAGGGCTGAATACAAATAATACTAAATACTATCTATAGATAAGACTGGATTTAACAGAGAAGTGATTTAATAAGCTTACTGGCAAAAATCTCTACCACTTTCAACCCCCAAAAGGTCTTTTTTCCTGAGCAAAACTGGCTTGCTACAAGGAGAACTCGGGCTCCGGCAAACTGTGCTTTTTTAAGGTGAAGTCATTCAAATCAAGCTTTCCTGTCCAAAAGGAAGAGGAAAAACATCTACTGAAAGGAAATATTAGTTAATCAGAGGACATCCCTTTCATAATAGAAGCTACTAGGGGATTTAAAAGCACGTTCTAATTACAATAGCTCCCTAATTATCTGCCTAACATCTCATTTTTCTGTCTAATCCCACTTTTAATTATATAGTACCTTTTTTTTGCCCATCACGCCAACCAAAGTACTTTATTTTACTGAAAATAAATCCTTTTAACTGGCGATGTCAGAGAAGAAATACTGTCGCTGTCCCCCGGGACACATGAGCTGTCTGGTAGGGAAAAGCCCTGCCAGTGGATTGGGGTAAAGCACCTAGAATCATAGAATCATGGAAGGTTGTGAGTTGGATGGGACCCACAAGGATCATCGAGTCCAACTCCTGTCCCTGCACAGGACAATCCCAACATTCACACCATGTCCCTGAGGGTCTTGGCCAAATGCTGCTGGAATCTTGTCAGGCTTGGTGCCATGAGCACCTCCCTGGGGAGCCTGTTCCAGTGCTCCACCACCCTCTGCCTCAAGAACCTTTTCCTCATGGATCAACCTCACCCTCCCCTGACACATCTTCCTGGCACCCAGGGACACCTCAATCTCCCAAGTGAGAGAAAATGTTCAGCGTTCTGCAAACACATCCAGCTACAAAAGTTTTCAAGCATTTAACTTTGTTTTTCAGACTCTCCGGGCTTGGTTCCCCTTCTGACGATGTTCAATGGGATGGGATCCCCGTCACTGGCTGATGGGGGAATAGGATTTGGCCTTTGAACTAAGGCAGTGTGCCATTTGCAGGACGGAAGCAATATTTGAGCGATGTTATCTGTGAGCATCTGGTCATCAAGATCTCGCTCAGCGATTAGCAAGCTGAGAGGAAACCCTATGGAGGGGGGGAGAGGAAATCCCACATGCGGGGTTCCCATTTCCAGCCCCACCACGGGTTTCCTGCCCTATCCTCGAGCAAATCCCAGCCCTCTGCTTCCTGAGAATAAATAAAATAAATAAAAAAATTTAAAAAAAATTTGAATTACCCTTCAGGGATTTTGTCAGCCTTAATGGCTGTTTATAAATGGCTCGAACAAAAGGTGCTATGTCAGTGAAACGTACCCTTCCCGATGATTATTCAAATGCTCATTAAAACCCATTTTGCTCCATCCTTTCCCTCGGTTTGTGTGGGAGGCGAGTGAAAGATTTAAAGTCTTTGTGGGAAAGCGGGAGAGCGCCAGCGCTTTCCTTGGGGTGTGGGAGCGGCAAGTTTAGAGAGTCAAGGACTTGGGGCACACAAGTAGGGTTTCATCCAAAGCTTTTGGGCTCCCAGCCAGGCTACAAGCTCTGACACACCTGGGGCTGGCGAGTTCCCTCCAGGAAGCCAAGCCAGCGATTAACAGTCCCAACCCCTTGCTCAAATTTGCATGTATCATGTCCTTAGCTTGGCTCCTGATGGAATTAGGGATCATCCTTTAGTGAAAATGATTCTCGATATGCATTTAAGCATTAAAAATGAATATGTGCCTGTGATAAAACTTAGGGAATAATTTATAAACAGCTAACGTAACGTGAGATAAGGAGTACTTGGCTGCCCTGCAAACCTGCCCAAATATATATGCTCTCTCTATATAACGTATATAGCATCTATAGTGCTAGGAAACTTCTTCCCTTATGGATGTTTCATTATGTCTCACTGACCCCTTCGTGGCAGCTTGGTCTGCCAGGGTCTGCTGGCATTTCCAGGCATTAAAAGCTGAAGAAGCCATGATGTATCTTCATACATTTCACTGCATGGGCCAGCAGCTTGGCATCCCAGCTGGCAGGCTGGACACAACATTTCTCACCCCGGGCAGCTACCTAAAGCTGCATATACAATCACCTGCCCTCAAACAGCATCCACGATAAACAATAACCTTTTTTTTTCTGCCAACTTCCAAATCAGCAATATTAGCTGTGGATATGAAAAATACTGACTTCCTGGTAAGGAGTTTCTACCAAAAATGCAAAGAATTTTATGTTTTTCAGGCAAAAAAACCCACTGACAAGTAATAATTATTATTGTTTCGAATTACAGTGTGCTTACTTACTGCTCCTATCATTATTTTTAAAGGGTGGGAGATGCTTCTGCAGGGCACGATGGCTGCTCCCAAATACAGTCCTCTCCTCTCACCCTTGCACTTGTCACACAGTCCATCCAGAGTAACCCCTTCACCATCACTTTGACTTCTCCTTTTTTCCTTCCCCTGGGGAATGCTTCTTCTCTACTGTCCTTCCTTTACACCAGGCAAATCCTCACTGTCCCTATAGCCAGCTGCTGGGATGAACTCGGTCTCCTGTACTGCACAACCCCATGGCCTGGCAGCTCACACACCTCCTCTGCAAAGGCTGAATCGATGGCGCAAGGCGTGAAGCAGGGGTGGGTCAGGGTACATGGATTTTTCTCCTCCATGCCAGCCCAGTCTGATCCTGACCAGACCCCAACCTTTCCTCCATACCCATCGGCAGGTGAGAACTAGGCCTGGTATCACAGGATCCCAGACTGGTGGGGGTTGGAAGGAACCTCAGGAGATCATCCTGTCCAATCCCCCTGCTAAAGCAGGTCCATCCAGAGCAGGTGGCACAGGATGGGGTCCAGGTGAGTTTGGAATCTCTCCAGAGAAGGAGACTCCACAACCTCTCTGGGCAGCCTGTCCCAGGGCTCTGGCACCCTCACAGGAAAGAAGTTTTTCCTGAAGTTTGTGTAGATGCTACAACATCAGCAAGGGCATGAGCTGAAAGTGCAAACCACTCATTTTTTTTATGCTGAAATTGCCCCCTTCACCCCCACAGCTTTCATCCCAAAACAACAGTGGAGGAGGGAGCCCCTGCTCCTGCTCAACGACTCCTCCTTATCGCCTGCATCCTCTCGACCCCTCTCTGCCAAGTCTCTCGAGGCGGTTTGA
This sequence comes from Antrostomus carolinensis, assembly GCF_000700745.2. Taxonomy (NCBI): domain Eukaryota; kingdom Metazoa; phylum Chordata; class Aves; order Caprimulgiformes; family Caprimulgidae; genus Antrostomus; species Antrostomus carolinensis. The sequence continues at coordinate 12,109 of NW_010312955.1, forward strand.
GGTCATTTCCCCATCTGAAAAATTACTGTTAGAGACCAACCCCTCAATTTGTTCCAGGACTTGAGGAGTGAGATGAATTTCTTCCTTGCCAAAAAAGATATTCAGGCAGAAACTCTCTTGGCAGAAACGTCGGGGTTTTCTGGCCCTATCTCCCCTTTTGGATCCATTCTGTTACACAGGATGATGCAATTCCTGTCTATCTCAACAGAAGCACGTATTAAGATATTCCTCATTTTTTTTCTGATGGCCAGACATGCTTTCCTATAACGCTGCAACTTGCTCTACCTGTTTGTTGTTCTCTTACTCATACAATGTATGTTCTCTTAAAACAAACCTCAAAGACTCTTATTAATAAGGAGAAATTAATGTCATTATTTCTGCTCTTTAATAAATGATTCCTGTTCTTATCAGTCCTCCTACTTTTCCAGCTTAGAAGCTGCCGATGTCCAGTTTCTTGCAGAAAACACAGCTAGATACTCCTTCAGCAAATCCCCTAAACTAATAATCTGTCCAATCATCTGCAAATTGCACAGCAAAAACTAGATCCACATTCATTTTTCCACTACATTCAAAAGTTTGCCAAATGTCTTGAGAATTCAGCTCAAACCTGACGGCTGCAGGTAACTCTGCAGCTTTTGGAGAAACCGCTTTCACTACAAAGTCTCAAGTTTGGACTCATGTGTTTTGTACACGGCTTGAACTTCCAGACGGCTCGGTTGCCCCAAGGGTAGGGAGTAACATTTCTGCACGCAGTCATTTCGGCTTTGCTAAATTATTTGGAAGCTGTGCTTCACATAAGCAGATGCTTTAGCAAATATTCAAAAGTTAAAGCACTTTCAAGATGGTCTCCAGAAGTAATTGTACGGTAGAAGGCAATAATTTGATCCTCAAAGTCTTCATACGTATATTTCCCATTCTATAGAAAACACCATCTCAATCACTGGTCGTATTTACCCCGGGAGCTTCCTCAGATCTTGTGACAAACTCCTGCTGCTTTTACAGAGCTCAGGATCAGGCCCTCCCTCTCTGGAGGGACAAACTTTGTACACAGGAGTGTGTGTAATACCTTTTTCCACCATCCCAGAAATTCTCCTCACTTTGCTAAAACTGACATTGTTTCTTAAAACCAAACCAGCCCTGCTCTGAAGACCCAATTTCAATGAAGTACTTTAACACTAAATATATACTCAAGGAGAAACCTGTCCCTCGTTACCCAGCAAGAGGAAGGTGATGTCCAGACAGACAGGATTTCTTTGATGATCTTTTTCCAGGGGTGGGAGCACCAGGAGATGCCCTAGAGGCAGCTCTCCAAAGCCCAACCTCCCCAATGAACATTTTCACCAAAAAAAAACACCCCAACCCAACCAATTCTCCCAGCAAAGACCTTCCAAGTTTCAGACGGCACTGCAAAGGGTACCCATAGATATGTTTTAGAATGAGTCACGACTAATCTAATCCATTAATCATTGCTATTAATAATTTATTTGTCCTTCTGCAGCCCTTTTCACCCAAGGATATATCAAAGGACTTCCCAAACGTTAGTTGAGCATCACCACATCTCTCCTACTGGAGGTAACTGGTAGGGCTGGAAGAGTTTGAGAGATCTGGAACTTGGCACCCGGGCTAAGGCAGCGACTTGCCGGAGATATTAAACTCCGCACGCAGTGCCAGGAGCAGGAGCCAAACAAAGCCTGCACTGGAATCAATTTTCAGGCTTTTTTGAGATGGTTCTATTTCACTTATTTTTAAAAATAAATATGTATTTGAGGAGCTGTGCTCGTGGCAGTGCTTGACTTACAGGAAGCAAAGCTCTGTCCGTGGGTCATTATATGTGGGTGTCCCGTGGGAGCCTCTGCTCTGTGGCCAACTTCACCCGTGGAGCATTAAAATACAAACACTGGAACAAAGTCCTTTTCTGTGATCCTCTCTGTTTTTGGAGAAATGCTCCTGACTGAGCTGGAAAACGCTCTCCCCTCACCCCAAAAGGCCAGGAGTCTCTTCTTTTTCTCGCTGGCCCCTGTTACCCACCCAATAACCCAGCCAAGGCACCTATTTTTCCTAAGACATCCAGCTGCCTTACAAAAAAGCCAATGAATTATTCTTGGGTTTAGCGCAACGGCTGAAAAGATTTCAAAGCGAAAAGGAATTGACCCAACCTACTGTGCACATTATTTATTCAGAGGTAGTACAAAAACGAGTCCCTGATGTTACTAAAACAAATCCTAATAAGTACAGAGAGCATCAATTACAGGCTTCCCTTTATAGTCTTATCTCTCTCTCCTTTCCTAGAGCTGGTATCAAATGCATGGGGGGCCACTGTGTTGGCTTTCAAATCTATTGAGCTTTCATAATTATAACCTCCATTTTAACCTCTTTTATAGGACGTACTATACCCTTTCACGTTCCGTTCCTTGAATCCCAACCAACCCAACGAGAAAGCATCTTTCAAGCTCGCTGCTTATAAGACGTGCATAAAATGGGGAATATGAAGCATTCATAACCTCGTGCATACGTTACATCAGGGTGCCGAGCACGGGGAAGAGAGAAGCAAAATATATCTTGTGAACCTCACTTGGACCCTTGCTTTCAGCTCAGTAAATATTCTACATACACATTTCCCTGAAACCAGGGAAATATTAATTGCAGTGGAAGAGCTGGATTTATTTATTTATTTTTCTTTTTTGTTCCAGCCTGTATGGAATGTCCTTCTATTTAATCAAAAAGCTTGGAATGATTCCTAATCTATCATAAAAATTTTTAAGGACATGATTAATTCCATTGTTTAAATTCTGTTTTATTACCAGAAGAAACTCTCATAAATGATCCCGCACCTTTCTCCGTGATCATTTCCTTCTAAAGTAATATACTAATTAATTTCAATTAAATATATGTAAAAGAAGATATATTTTGAAAAATGCTTCTCCCTTGCCATTTGTTAATATATTGAAAAAGTGTAAACCTTGGAACATTTAGCATAGAAAATATTCATTTTTGGTAATTTCTCAAGGGGGCAATTTATTAAATGAAAGGCTTTTAACATTAGCTAAAAGCAGCCCTGTAAATCATGGGTGTCATCAAACTGCTTCATCACTTCATTAATTTAAAAGATTATTATATGCGTAACTGACATAATTTTGAACAATGTTACATGGTTAATTTATTAATGTAGAAAAGCAGAAATGACACGCTGAATTGATTTATTATTATAATTGTATAATTTTAGGACTTTTCTCTGTGACTTTCACCAACAGAGCAAATGATTCGGGGTGAAATTGTGCCATTGATTTTATTTTATTTTGTTTTATTTTTTTAAGGCGGGACTACACACTGATGTCTGCAAGGACTTAAGAAGACAAGTAGATGTGGTGCTGAGGGACATAGTTTAGTGGGCATGGTGGTGTTGGGTTGATGGTTGGACTTGATGATCTTGGAGGTCTTTTCCAACCTAAATAATTCTATGATTCTAAGAGATGGTCCAGTGTGGTTCCTCTGTGTTCAGTAGGAGTTGTTGAAAGACCTTTACAACCCAGGGTCACCTTGTGGTTTTATTAATTTTAAAGCACTTTTTTCCCCCCTTTTTGGTAGTCAAAAAGATTTAAAAATTATTGTAGCTATGTTAAAAACTTGATTCTGAGTAAGTATGCTTAAGCATGCAGTATCCCCTAAGCTCTTGGCTTGTGTAGATTTTAGGTGGTGAAGAACCCAGAGCCTCACGCTGACGAGCGCGCAGTATTTTCGGTCAGAATTATATTAGTGAGCAGTTAGTGCTGGCTTCATGCCCCAGCTGAAAATATAATGCAGCATCATTTCTTTCCTAGGCGCTACGTGGAAAGTACAGTTCAACTCGTCTTCAATAATAGAATACCACGTTGGGGATTTATTTTTAGATTGAAATGATGTGTGGCTCCGAAACCCTGCGAAGCTGCTGGAACATTCCTTGTTTCAGCCCAAAGGCGTGTGTGTGAGAACAAGGCAGACCCTGCTAGAACACCCTCGCCTCAAAAAACCTGCGAGGGAACAAGGTTAAATCAGGATTTAACTAAATGAGGCCACACATCAGCAAAACATGGTCTCATGCTAGTGTGCTTCCCTTCAGCAGAGCCTAAAGGAGCCCAGAGAACCTTCCCGGCTTCCTGGCACTCGGTGTCCTGCTCCTGCAGCCTGGCTTCATCGAACTCAACTGCCACAGCTAAAATTGTCCTCCACATTTTGGCTGAATTTTCCAGCCCTGGACTCCTGCTGCAATCACAGAATCCCAGAATGGCCTCGATTGGAAAAGACCTTTAAGTTCATCGAGTCCAACCATGAACCCAACACTGACCACTCCCCAACTAACCCATGTCCCTCAGCACTGTGTCTACATGACTCTTCAATCCCTCCAGGGATGGGGACTCCACCACTGCCCTGGGCAACCCCTTCCAATGCCTCAGAACCCTTTCAGCAAAGAAATTCTTCCTCACATCCCATCTCAACTGCCCTTGGTGCAACTTGAGACCATTTCCTCTTGCCCTGTCACTTGCTCCTTGGTTTACCTTTCAGGTGTTATGGTTGTGCTTGGAACGGGGTTGTGTGGATGCACGGGATGCTCTTACGGCACGTTTACACAGTATGGAGAAACAAACATCTTCAACAACACGGCTGGCTGTCCTGAGAAAGGATCCTGCTGATCTCACAGCTCTAACTGAAGCTCTCCTTCCAGAGACATCTCATTTTCCAACACAAGCCTTGATACAGGAAAGCTTTTAAAGGATGACTAGAGGTCACTCCTACTTGGAGCGGCGTTTATGTCACACGGGGAGTCGTTGGCAGGTACAAAAAATGATGGAAAGAGTTAACTAGAGTCAGTCCAGCCAGAGCCATCAGCGATGCCCTGGTTGGACCTCCAGTGCTCACTCCCACAGGACAGAGGTCCCCACAGGTCCAGTGCCAAACAACCACAGTATGGATATCCCCAAAACCTTGGGTCATCTCCAGCCTCGCTTAACGCTCATGTTGGGATGGATGTCCCCAGAACCTTGGGTCACCTCCAGCCTCACTTAACGCTCATGTTGGGATGGATGTCCCCAAAACCTTGGGTCACCTCCACCCTCACTTAACACTAATGTTGGGATGGATGTCCCCAGAACCTTGGGTCACCTCCAGCCTCACTTAATGCTCATGTTGGGATAGATATCCTCAGAACCTTCGGTCACCTCCAGCCTCACTTAACGCTCATGTTGGGATGGATGTCCCCAGAACCTTGGGTCACCTCCAGCCTCACTTAACGCTCATGTTGGTACAGATGTCCCCAAAACCTTCGGTCACCTCCAGCCTCACTTAATGTTAAGCAGCTGCACCAAGCTTTAGGTCTTTGACTACAACCTGAGAAGACCAGGACTGGAATGGATATGCTAACAGCACACCCTAAAGCCCAGGAGCCAAACTGGTTTTTGTTAAAACCCAGCTCATCAGCTGCATTGACTCCGCTCTACCTGTGAGTGCTGGAACTGCTGTCACCTGTGCCAGGCCAGGGACACAGCACTGGGAGAGGGGAAATGTGGGCTGCACATTGCGTGATGCTCGTGTGGGGTGTGAAAGCCTGGGCATGTCCCCAAAACTCCTCTGGTTTGGACATTTTGTTTATTGAGAGATCTCTTTAGATGACCAAACATATGGGTCTGGCCTCTAGAAAAGACATCTGAGATGGCAATAAACAAGGATACCAAAATCAAAGAATTTCACAGTGGATAAAATTTAAAATGCAAATTAAAAACCCCAGACTGTTTCAGAGCAGCGGTTAAAGATCCCGCACCATCAAATGGTGTCACAAGAGCATTCTGGGCAATTACTGACAATTTTTCAGAGAGTATTTTTCTTTCCCTGTAATCTTACATAATGCCTTTCAGATGGAATACCTCGAGCATATGCAGTATGCAAAACACTCTACCAACTGTATACAGACAGAAATCATTTCGCCATTAAAAGCAGCCATGGGTGCAGAATGGTGACCAGATGGTCTGAGAGCAACGCAGGCTGCGAGACTAAAAAGCAGAGGAACAATTTTTAGCCGAGACCGCTGGGGCAAACCCAAGCTCTTCTGAGAAGCACCATGTGGTTTTTAATGTGCTCAGAGTGAAGACAGGACCTCTGATTTTAAGATACTACCCCCCAAGATGTAAATTATCCAGAAAGGCATCTTTCATGCCATGAAGTTTCAGCCCATCGCTCACGTATATTATTTCAATGCTCACAAGTTAGATGGGGTGGATTATAAATCTCCAGTTATCTCCGGCATGTGCGCAGTTGACTTTTATTTTTGATGATGATAATTTTTTTTCTTTTTCTTTCCTTTTTTTTTTCTATTTTTTGTTCTAAGGGTGTCGCTAAGGACATGGGGAAACAATTTAGAAGATTTTTTTTTTTTTTTTTTTTTTTAAAAAAAGGAAAGATTCGAGCCAAATGCTTTCTTACAGGAAACATTTATTTGCACTCGAGTGTCTCATCTAACAAAGTTCCACCATATTTTCCCACAACAGACAGGAACTTGTCTGCATTAGCATATTAAGAAGCGAATCCTAAAGACCAGCAAGTGTCAATAGGCTGTCGCAGGCCAGATTGATGGCTCTTAACAGAGCTCTTCTCACCTGAGTGCCAACGACTGTCTTTTAGTTCATCACAGGCATTTTGGTCAACACCAACTTTTCTTATTTTCACATGGCCTTTCAAATCCATACGAAAGCAAAACAGAGGGGTTGATCCTGTCCTACCAGCCATCGATGGCAAAACTCCTCTTTGAAAGCAAAATGAGAACCCAAGTCCGAGCAAATGCAACATTCACATTTGCTGCCACCTGATCTCACGGATCACGCCACAAATATAGACCTTAAAAGCTGAGAGAGAGACAATTTAGAGAGAATAATTTGTTTTAAAAACAAAGCGCACGTCCTACGTGATCTGGAATGGATACAGGACGGGTAAAAAGAGCTGGTTTTGATCTGACTTTTGTTTTGTATTTAGCGCTGCAAACATCTGCTCGCCTTATTACAAATTGCACTTTGGTAGTCATAATTAGTAACCACATGATGCTGTTCTACATGGAACATTCACAAAATCAGAAAAACATGGGACAGTGGAAGTACTCGATTAATGTAATTTCTGCATGTTATATACAACCACTGAGCGACTCTCTGAGCTTCCCCATCCTCTCCTGACGTGGAGGGATCCCTTTTTCTTTTTCTTTTTTTTAAGAAAGATAATTTAACCGAAGTGACAGCTTAGTTACAGATTTTCTCTTGGTAAAAACTGACATCTCTCCTATGAAGACAGGCTGAAAGAGTTGGGGCTGTTCAGCCTGGAGAAGAGAAGGCTCCAGGGAGATCTTATAGCACCTTCCAGTACCTGAAGGGGCTACAAGAAAGCTGGGGAAGGACTTTTCATAAGGGCAGTTAATGACAAAACAGGGGGAAATGGGTTTAAGCTGAAAGAGGGGAGGTTTAGATGAGATATTAGGAAGAAGTTCTTCACTGTGAGGGTGGTCAGACACTGGAACAGGTTGCCCAAGGAAGCTGTAGATGCCCCCTCCCTGGAAGTGTTGAAGGCCAGGCTGGATGAGGCTTTGAGCAACCTGGTCTAGTGGAAGGTGTCCCTGCTGCTGGCAGGGGGGTTGGAACTGGATGGTTGGAACCTTAACAGCTTTAAGGTCCCTTCCAACCCAAACCATTCTATCATTTTATGATCACCGGTGATGTCAACCAGCTTGAAAATGAGGAGTGCTGCCTCACGATGACTGAAGGGAATTTAAAAGCCTCTCCTACTCTCAAGCGTAGGTGGACATATCTGGACACGCAGCGAAGGTGACAACAACAAAGTTCAACTAAAACTATAAAACTGCAAGGTTCTTCAGTGCAATGTTGGCTACGCTTGCCCATGGAACAGAAGTCTCCAGGATTATAGTCACAGGCAGTAACTTAATTCAGGTAATTAAACATCCATAAATCTCCCAACAAGAAGGAGTGCAAAGTCAAAGGTAGGGTTTAGGAGTATGGAGGCTGCCAGAAGTGGGGGAGGACAGGGGGGTAAGGAAAAAAAGGATGGTTTGGCATTCATGTCCCTCTGCTGCATCCCTCAGAGCAAATCACTGATCATGAAAAGAAAAGTTTTCCACTCAACAGAGATCTTCTGGTTTCTGTCAGGACAGGGTAAAACCAGGAACACCAGACATAATTCGTGAAAAACAAATGAAGTAACAACCCAGGCCCTTTAAAACTGTCTCCCAACACTCCCCCTGCAACCAAACTTAACAAATCAACCTCAGACCAAAATTACGACAAACCAAAGAAATCCCTGACAGCTATTTGGTTTTGGATGCCCCTTCTCCCAAGGCATCAGTTCCTAAACCAGTGAAGCTCACAAGACACCAGCACATTAGTCTTTCAACATAAGCCTGGCCGTGGCGGACCTTTAACACTTCCCCACTATTTTGGGTTCTCCAGATGCCATTTCCACCAGCACCAGAGCCTTTTTGGCATCAGTGCTGAGGTCCATCATCTCCCCAGCACCTCCACCCCCCTGAGGAAGGACTGGGTCCTTAGGCCAAGCAGAGGACTGGCAATGAAAGGAAGGTCTTTGCTATCCAGATGCTTCACTCTGTGGCTGGCAAATACGATCATGCTGCGTGGCCATCATTTGATTCACCTCCCAAACCTGGTGACTAAGCTGTGGAGAGCAACAGTACCACAGCCAGCGGATTTAACATAAAGCCACAGTTACCAGAGGACTTGGTTTGGACTTTGTCATTGATGTCATGGCTAATGCTACCACCTGCTTTCCCTCGTGGCAAGGAACCCACGTCCCTTCCTCTTCTCATTCATTCCTTGTTTTCTCATCCCACTTTCCTCCTTTCTCTTCCCTTCTGCTCCACTCTTTTTCCCTTTGCTCCTTAGTCAACCATATGAAATGGAGATGAGTGTTGTCCTTGAGGAGTTATCCACACCTTCTATTAGAGACAGGGTTGTGTTTCCTTAGACCCAACTTTTATGGATGTGTCTCCTCCAGTGGTGATTCCATATAGTTACTGAGTAGTCTGTTCTGGTACTTAACTGGTTTTGGTACGAGGAAGTTCCCTAATTCCTCATTAAAATCTAATTTGCTGCATATTAAGCTGATTACTCCTTCCCTCAACAGACATAGATTAGAATCTCATTGTCCTCTATGTTCTACTAACCCTGTAGATAGTGGAAGGCTGTCACCATTCTCTAGCTTAAAAGAATCATGTTCTGTCAACTTTTCCAATCATTTCATCCCAATATTATAGAAAACTTAAGATCTCTTCTTTCCAGAGCAAGCCATGTTCTTTCTGCCTCTGCAAGAGGCACCAGGGCAGGCTTGGAATTATCTAGAGAAACCATCAGAGTCCATAAAGCAGGCAGAGCTCCCAGAGAAGATTTATGGCCCCAGTCACTCAAGAGCTGCGTTGTCCAAGTGTTTCTCTTGGAAAGCCCAGCTCACGCGGGCGCAGCCAGCCCTCATCCCTGCCCTGCCGGCAGCAGGTATCGCTGCCGCTTCTCCAACGGGGGCATTGATGGGTAATTAGCATTTTTCAAGAGTGGTGCTGGAAGCTGCTAAAGGGAAAAGGGAAAACAAACATAAAATAAAATCCAGGCAAGAGGGTAGTATTTCCATCATCAAAGCTGACACACTGCTCTGCAAGTCCTTTGGGCAGCAGAAACTTGATGTGAAAACTCCGCTGAAAGAGAAATCTTTGTGTGAGCCTTTTCCCCAGGATAATTTTAGACTTTGGCACTTCTTTTCACAGGGACAATTTTAAATCTGGAATCATTCACAGACATCCAAGGCCATTAGGTCATGGAATATGACTTCTTCTGAAACAGGGGCCAATGAATTTCACCTACATACCTCTATAAATATTTTTGCAGGGAAAAACTTGTTTGCAAGTGGGAGTTTCCATAGGGAAAACTACAGGTTTGGGAGAACAGGCGGGATTTCCACCAGGAAACCCAACTCCTCGAACCTCTGTACTCTCACACGAGTAGAAGGGTGCTCTGAAAACTATGCCTCCTTCCCTCGCCACCTCGCTTTGCACCATCCTCCTGGACAAAGCCACCAGTCCTCACTTCTCCAAGCCAGACCCGGGCAGATCCCTCTGGGACCTTCCAACAATCAGAAACTCCTCAGAACTAGTGCCCAGTGTTGCTGGAAGGGCACTGGAGCATATTTTCTGGTTTTGGTTGGAGGTATGGAGGATTTTGCTACGGAGGAGGTTGAAGGCTGTGGAAAAAGTAACATCTTTCTAATAAATTTATTAAGGACCTTTTTACTTCCCCTCCTTTCCTGAACAAAGCTTGTTTTTGTTTTCCATGAAAATTCACACCAAAACATTTACTCTATGAGAAAACAGATTGAAAGAAGGAAACAGGAAACCCTGAAGGTATTTTGAGTGCTCCAGTATTTTTGGATTTGAATAGTTTTCTCTCTTCACTACAATAAAACTATCTTTCTTGTGCCTTTTCTGTTCAGCCTCCCAAGCAAACATCCTAGTGACACCCACAGCTCTAGTGCTGTCACTTACGAAGGAGATGCAGGTCTTGAAGAGGTAGTTTTCTTTTATTAAATCCCTTTTCTGAGGGCATTTCTTTTCCAAGGCTCCCAAGGCTGTTGGAAGTGCTAGCGAGGCAGGGGATGGTGCCATCAGAGAGGCAGGGGATCAAAGCATGAGCACACGGTTGGTGGAAAGCTGCACATCCTTCCTACATGTTTGTACCTTCCCACTTCTCTTGACAGTTTCTCTCCTTTTGGGGAGAAAAGAGAAGTCTTTCCCAGTCCTTCTCCTTCACCACTCTGTTCCCCATCTCCCTTTCTCTCTCCCCACTCAACTCTATGCTCATCTGAAGCTCTCTTTGGAGGCCATCAGTTCTGGGGCTCCTTCGTAAGATGCACTGATGTTGACCATCAACAGCACTGCCTGGAAAGCTGAAGAGGAGCAGGAAAGAGGAGCTGATCTATGTAGATCCACAGCCCATCCAGAGGGTACCGGGTTGGTTCCTGCCATGACAAGTTGACCTTATCATGCAAATTCATCACTGAAGATCACTACTTAGTATCCACGTGAAAACTCTCATCACCTATCAAAGAAACTTATTGGCCAAAGCAACACACTCAAGTATTTTCATGCTTCTGGAGAGATAAATAAATGTTGAAGTATAATCACAGTTCACGCATGCATTGATCAAAAAGAAGGTATCACAGAACTCAAAACAAACCAGCAGAACAATAAAACCAACAATAAAACCCAGCAAAAACTTTAATTCTGCCTCTCTCCCTGCCAAGGTTAACAAAACCTCTTCAAATCAAGAGAAACCGCGCCGGCAGACAATTATGGGAGGCTTTACATTGATGTTTTCTTTCTTTGAAAAGGCTTTAAACGCTTTTCTCGTGTTTTTACAAAAGCTTTTACGTTTTCCAGGGGTTCTCTTTCTGTCTGAATGCCACTGCTAGCAAAGGAAAGGAAGTTCTTCATGTCCTTTTGTTGAAGCTATGGCAAGAGCTTCATGAGAAAATTCCGCATGCCTGGAGCCCCGCACGGGCTCCTATAGACGGCGGGGAGGGAAAATCAACCCCGGCCAAGGAAACAAACAGATGTTTTATTCACGGCTGTATCAAGAAATCAATGTTCATCAATAACAAGATCTGGTTTTACCCCCCCCCCCAAAGAGCTGACTGCATTTTCCAAGGCTCGGTTGGGCTGAAATCCAAGGGGATTCTGCAAATAGGCATGAAAGCTCATTCCAAAGCAGCAGCCAGGCAAGCCAGGCGTGCTCCTGAGCAGCCGGCGCTGAGGACTGGCACCCAACCTTCACCTAGACATCCGTAACTAGTTAAAGACCTGCTAATTACACCTAGCATCCTTCAGAGAAAGCTACATCACCGTTAACCAGTACTCCTTGTTTGGATGTCACTCCCCAACACGCTTTTTTAAGGGTTATCAAAACATTCTGAGCCGTGCCCCGCAGAAGACATTCCCCAGAAGTCGCGTGGGGACTCCTCTTAACATCTTGAGCTGCAGTTGTGTGAAAGCAGAGAAAGGGAGAAGATGAGTGGGAAAAAAATCAGTAGTTGGGAAATGGAAAGGAAGGGAAGGATTAAATGAAAAGCTCTGCCAGGATGTAGCCATGGGGAGTTAATTCACCATGGGCAGATCAACTTGAGGGAGGGCTGAGTTTAAAGGGGTCGGAGTCTAGCAGACAGCTGGTGCTCAGCTGGTGATGCTGCTGCAGCGGAGCCTATAAACGACACCAGGATGCGTCCTGGATTTATTTTTATTTTTTAAAAAAAATTTATTTATTTTTTTTAAAGTGACTTGTACAGGAAATTTTTCTTCGTCACATGTAAAAGCTGTTCCTATTCCCTGAAGTAAGAAACTTGGCAAGTCAATTACAAGGAAAGTAGAAGTGCTGAAGCATATGAACAAATTTTAACAACATGCAAGCCTAACTTTTATTGCCAACAGTAGATACACACTGGAATTTAAGGGGGGGGGGGGGGGGGGGGAACCCTGATGAAGTGGCAAAATGCAGTTGTTTTTCTTTATCTACAGAGAACGCTGCGGTTTCATTCGCAGATGAATCACTTTGTTGTGATTTATTCAGTTTGTAAATGGATCTGATTTATTTTCTCAGGGGATTTGAGAGGGGTTTTTTTTTTAGTACAGCAAGTTATGGAGCAGGCTTACAACGAGAGGCAACATAATTGCACTAAAATGTTTGAAGAAAATCAAGTTAGGGCGTCACCTGCCAGAACATTTTGGCAACAAAAGAGAACAAAATCCCAGAATATAAGAACGTCAACAAAAAAGTAAACAACCCCCCCAAAAGAAACCACTATCAAAAAAAAAACCCAAAACCAAAAAAGATAAAATTAGGATCTAGAGAAACCAACCACAGAGCCACCAGCTGTTAAAAGAGCCTTTAAAGGAATATCCTCCTTTGGAGCACTCTGTTCCAGGGAACTACAATATCAAACTTTGCCAGAGCAATTAAATTGTTTAATAATCAAACCTGGATCTCATTTATATGGCATATGAACGTAGTAAAATAGAGCGTATGGGAAGTGTGCTGTACAATAAGATGTGGTTTATTTCATATCACAAGTTTGCTGGTAATTAGTTCATATCACAGGAAAAAATGTTAACGCCTAGCAAATATAATATACATACAGCCAGCAGATCTGCCAGCTTCAGGAGTTTTCCTGTGCTCACGGTCTTCATTTTTTTTTTTTATTAGTGTCCTACTAAGAATATAGAAGTTGAAGTTTCACAGAATCATTAAGGTTGGAAAAGACCTCTAAGATCATCAAGTCCAATTGTCAACCCAACACCACCATGCCCACAAAACCACGTCCTGAAGTGCCATGTCTACATGTTTTTTGAACACCTCCAGGGATGGTGACTCCATCCAATGCAGCCTGTTCCAATGCTTGACAACCCTTTCCATGAAGAAATTCTTCCTTATATCCAATCTAAACCTCCCCTGGTGCAACTTGACCCCATTTCTTAATAAGTATCACTACTTACGTGGGAGAAAAGACCTACTCTCACCTCTGTCCACCCTCCTTTCAGGGACTTGGACAGAGCCAGAAGGTCTCCCCTCAGCCTCCTTTTCTCCAGGCTCAACACCCCCAGTTCCCTCAGCCGGGAACTCAGCACACTTGTGCTCCAGACCCTTCCCCAGCTCCGTTGCCCTTCTCTGGACACTCAAATTAAAATCTCAAGACTTAGTGTAAAGACGCTCCGATTAACTCAGGGACTCTTAAATCTGGCTGCAGAATAACACTTTCAAAAAATGAAATGGTTATGCTTAACCCCACCTACAGACTCTGACATTCTGGTAACAGTGTAAACTCACCCGACGTGGTGAGTCTGCTCCAGACATAAGCAGCTTTTCTCAGGAGATTCAACATAAAGAGGTTTTTTACTTGTCTCCTCACACATGTAGCAAACGAACGGAACACGGACGGTTTCCAGCATGTGCCGTAAGAAAGGATACAAAGTTTTCCCATTTATTTCTAGCCTGCAAAGCAATCTCTTCAAAACCTCCAAAAGCCACATTAGATGGAACTTTATGCACCCGAACCCAACTCTACAAACCACCTCCCATTATGAGAAACTCCTTCCTTATGACGACGCTTTCATTTTCAGGACAGAGGAACGGACTGACACTCGACTTTCTGCCACCAAAGAAGTGATTTGGGTAACGTGGCCACGTCTCCTGGCTGGAGAGGACTCAGAAGTTTATTTTAGCAGCAAGTGGAACACCTCCCACTTAGAAAGTTAGTGTTCCTGTGGCAGGTTGGAAAGAGGTTACAATAGGCTTTGATGCCTTTGCTCAGTCACATTTCCTCTTCCAGGATTTGCTGGGATGAGGGGGAGGGAGAAAAGGGAATAGGTCCCAAACCCTTTACTATCTCTTCTGAGCTTGTTGTCTTTTGTAAGCCACAAAGAACAGATTTTCTTTTGTAAATCCTTAGTAATTAAACGAGTACTTCACCGGCTATATTCTTCAATGGTCTTGTTTCCTAGGTTTTGCCTTTGACAGTCATATTTTTGCAAAGGCTGCTAAGATGACCGGGCACCTTACTCTTACTTAACACTAAACCAATTGATGCCCGTGCACACTGCATGAAGGAGGAAAAGTTTCATTAATGGCACTTCATTAAAGAACTGCGCTGGAAAGCCCTAAATGCGAGCGAAGCAAGCGAAATCCAGAGCGAGCTGTCTATTAGGAAAGCAACAAAGACAGTTTCGGAAACTGAACTCTGGCTCCACTGCAGCGGATTAGGAAGAGTGATGGGATTAGTGTTTAATGACTTGGGGCAAGAGACAAAGGGAATTTGGACAAAGAGGCTTAGATATGGAAGAATTAACACTCTCTATCCCAACCGTGCCTCTGATGACTTCCAGCATTCTTTCCTTCAGCTCTGCTGAAGTTTGGGGAAGGGGAGGAGGGGAGGGGAACAAAACAAAAAAAAGACTAGCGGGGCTTTAATACCTCCTCAGCCTTTTCTTATCGCGCTCCTTTCTCTTTTTTAAAGAAAGAAAAGATCTTTTAATTTTTCTTAATGCAATAAACGAAGTTGCTAAGGGCTCGTGCTTCAGCAAACTGCTTTCCAAGCCGCACATTCATGAGTGATACTTGCTGATGTTACAGACCTCTCTCTCTACATAGTTATACACATATATATATTTATAAATATATATTTATACATGTATATTTATAGATTATTTACAGATACACATATAGCTATAGGGATATAAATAGGTATCTCTATATTTATACATTTATAGATATAAAGAGGTATCTCTCTATATTTATACATTTATACAGATTAAGCACATACTTCTAAAATGACTTAACAGGGAGTGGAATTTGCTGACAGTTGCACAGACTTGAGAAATTCTCTTTGATTTGAGGTTGACTTAGATGACACGGAGCAGAGCGGGGTGAAACAGGCAGGAGCACACAGTTCCTTCGTTCATGGGAAGCTTGGAAACCACAGGGCTATAAACTGTGACCTAGGAATTATTGGGAGCACGGGTGTCCCTGTTTCTATCTCAACCACATTTGGAAAGACTCTTCCCTAATAGGGAGAGCAACTCATCTCCTCTAATCTTAAACGGAGGAATTGGTATGGGTACCTCCAAGAGCTTTTAAAAAGTGTGACAAAACCCAGAGGCTCTCCCAGAGCGACACGATTCAGGGCAGAAGGTGCATCAATGATTTGGTAGAGCCCATGAGTCTGATTTTGCGTACAGAAGTTACTCCATTGGAGTAACTCATGATTTACTTTGGTGTAAGGGACAAAGAGAAGGAAGGAAGTTGTGGATGCCCCCTCCCTGGAAGTTTTCAAAGCCAGGTTGGATGAGGCTTTGAGCAACCTGGTCTAGTGGAAGGTGTCCCTGCTGCTGGCAGGGTGGTTGGAACTGGATGAGCTTTAAGGTCCCTCCCAACCCAAACCATTCTGTGATTCTATGATAAGACTAAGCCGTAATTATTTAGCCAAGAAAACTTCTTAAAGCTGAAAGCAATTAATTAAATTTTTTTAAAAGCCCAGTAAGGAAGCTGATCCCCTCAACTATGATACAGAGACATTAATATATTTGAGCTCTAAGCAGCACTTCAGCCTCTAATGTCACTGCTTAAATAAGTACACTGCAAGCAGCAAATACCTGTGAGGAGCGAGCGCAGGGGGATCTCTCCTGAGAAATGCCGTGCACCTCCTCTGCTCCGGGAGCCTTCCCAGCCTGCTGAGCCAAGGGAATCACCTGCACCTCCCTGAACCGGGGCCTTTTCTAGCTGCTGCTCCACGTTTCACAGAGGCAGAGACACCAGCCTACAACTGTGCAAAAGTTTCCCGTGCCGTAAACCAACGCAAGGCAGAAGGGGTTTTTTTTTAAATTTTATTTTATTATTATTTTTTTTTTAGACCAACCCAAAGCGCTTGCAGAAAAGCTAGGTATTCATTTCACACGTTAGCCAATATGAAATGCTCCCAGAGCAGCTTTAGACTCCAAAGTATTATTTAACCAGTGTGGTTTAGTAGGACAATGGCAACCCCCTGCCGTAATCCATTCAGGGGCAATACCATCAGTCAGTGTGAAATTAAATACATTACAGGGTAAGAGCTTAATGCGTTTTATAGGCAGTTGTTCATCCACATCAAACTTTAGCTTTTAAAATCCTAACATTTGATCCCACGACAGGAACCATGCCTGGAGAATGAGATTGGCACATTTGCACTGCCAGCAGGGCAGAAAAAGCAGAGAGCAGCCTTTAGTGGGAAAGCAATTGCCTGAGAGGGAAAAACGAGAGAGCTCAGCACAGGCACCGGCGCTTGTAATGGATAAAGCAGGACTGGGAAGATGGTAAATATAAAGGTGGTAAATACAACAGGACTGGGAAGATGGTAAATATAAAGATGGTAAATACAACAGGACTGGGAAGATGGTAAATATAAACTGTGGGTTATTAGAATCGGTGTTTCCAACCATGTGCATGTGGGTTTCACTCATATACCTATACATATAATAATAATAATTTCTTTAATTCATCCTTACAAATTCTAGTTCTGCAAACCATTAAACACATAACCCTTATTTCCTATGGAGTTTAACAGGATCTTTTTCTCGAGCAGGCGGTATTCCCACATAAGAGTCTGCAGGCTCACCCCCTTACACGAGCCGAGTGCTCTCCCTTGACCCAGCTGCCAGGTCTTACAGGAGGGTTGTGCCCACCAGTGCTCTAAAATCCAAATGCTCCAGCTTCCCTTCGCCACGGAAATAGCCTGAGCTGCAAAAATAGTTTGTAAAAGAGACGTGTGGAAAGCACCAAGCAGAGGAGACTGTTAAATTCTGCTCTCAGTTACACTTGCTTAATGCGGGAGTAAATTCCATTTGCTTCAGCCGAGTTACTCTGGATATGAATAGGTGTAAGTGAGATCAGAACTGGGTCCTTAGAGAGCCGTCTGCCTTCTGTGATGCTGCTGCTGCTTCAAATGAAGCACTGATAAGCCCCAGTGGTTAAAAAAATAAAATAAAATAAAATAAAATTATTATTTAAAATATCTTCAGAGCTATCTGTTGCCCAAAATGGCTTTTAACTGTTGAAAGAACATCAAACATTTAAAAATGCATAATCTGCTCTCAGCACCGGCACACAGCGCCAGGGATATTCGTCAGCCTTATGTTTTTGGATCAGATGTCAGAGCGGATTATCTGACACTCCATGAACATCGACTGCTTCCTCCAGTTGCGGCTACACGACTTGTTCTCAGGCATGTAGCACTGGATGCTACGAGCACCACGAAGCCTTCACAGTAAGGGTATTGTATCTCCCCAGCCTGTGAGCAAAACTACGCCTTATATCCCCCGATAACGCCTTTCCCCCTTTGAACAGAAAGAGCCAAAAGCAACTTGGATGAGTTTTCTTTAGAGATGAACGTTTGGATAACTCTTTTAAATAGTCCAGGGCTCCAGATGCTATTTATCCAGTGGTGTGAGTTGAGAGCTGGAAGCCCCACACCTAAAGAAAGGGCTTTATTGCCTGGGGTGAGGGGGTGGGAAACTCTTCAGGCTCAAATGGGGTCAGTGAAGCTACAGGCGAGCGCTGCAGCTGACTCCGAGCACAATGGGGGAAGGGCACACACACACAAAAAAAAAGGATGCAGGGAAATCAAAGGAAGAATTGGATTTATTTTCAGGCTTGTATTGTCTAGCTAAATGGGGACAAGAAAGGGGAGTCCAGGATCCTCCTTTGCAAAACGTTTCAGCTAGCCAGAAATATTTCAATTCACACAAAAAAGTCCCTTTTATTTTTACTCTCTCCTCTCCTGATGCCAAGATTAGTCCTTTAAAAGCTAACTCCTTTGGTCTCTACCTTCTTTCCTTTCAACTTTCCTTTCTGGGGGGGGTAGTAGTTTAACTTGGCTGGCAGCCAAACACCACACAGCCACTCACAGCCCCAGGGAATAGGGGAGAGATTGGAGGGATAAAGGTAAGGAGGCTCGTAGGTTGAGATAAGAACAATTGAATAATTGGAGTAAAATAAACTTAAAATAGTAATGATAATAATAATATATATATAAAAATGAGTGATACACAGTACAATTGCTTATCACCAGCTGATAGTGATCCCGGAGAACGAAAAGGAACCCTGAACCTGAAACCACAACCCCAGAAGAGTGAGCCTGAGTGATTCCCAAGATAACCCCCCGCTTTCTGGTCAACCCTCATTAATATACTGAACATGATGTGATATGATATGGAATATCACATTGGTATATCCAAATCACACAGAACTGCAGTGGTTGGAAAAGACCTTTAGGATCACCGAGTCCAACCATGAACCTACCAAATTCCACCACTAAACCACGTCCCTCATCATCACATCTACACGGCTTTTAAATCCCACCAGGGAAGGTGACTCCACCACCTCCCTGGGCAGCCTGTTCCAGTGCTTGACAACCCTTTCGGTGAAGAAGTTTTTCCTCAGATCCCACCTAAATCTCCCCTGGGGTAACTTGAGGCCATTTCCTCTGCTAACTCTGGCTTTTGCTAATTACTACACTTCCCCCTCCAGTCCTCTGCACTTGCAAACTACCCAAACACGATGACCTCGTACCTTACCAACATTCTTCTCATAACAAATCCCGCACTGAAATCAAAACACAGCGCTTTCTAACTACTAAGACAACTCTGTCCTAGCAAAACCAGGATGCTGGTACAAATGGGAATCATGTGGAAGAGACAAGAGGAGGAAAACAACTCTGCCACGTAGCCACCTGCCTCTTGCACTCCTCCTCACACACATAGATATATATATATCTTCCAGAATACGCCTCGCTTCTCCGACACCCACCTGCCACTCCCACACACACTGCACTCCCTGGCAAGGCACTGGGCAGCCCAGATTCAACAGTTTTAAATCTCCTTTCCTTTCTTCCCATCTTTTTTTCCGGCGTTGGGAGATTACAAGGTTAAATCTGCCCCTAAATGCCACCAGTCCCCCTTGCTTACATCCCCTCTCAACTGCACGTTCTCAAAGACCCTACATAACACAACAGCATTGCAGCCCTCCACCCAGCAGCTCATGAAAAGCTCTCAGAAAGATGGTTGTGGACCAAGGAGAGCATGGAAAACACTACTGCAGAAGAAGCTAAACCTCCTAACCCTGTGAATTACTCATGCCACATGGCCAAGGACCACCTGAACTGCTACCAAGAAGAGCCAAAGGCAACGGCTGCTCCTTGAACAGCTCATGAGACAAGAAAGACCAGTTGTTCTTTTGGGTTCTCTGCCCAACTGCAGACCATGGTGACCCAGAGACACCAGTATGGACACCCCCAGTCACCACATGCACTCACCACACCAAGTTTGGTTCTCCTAGCAGCTGCTGGGCAAGCCACGTCCTGACCCTGTACATCTATTTTTCAGGATGGAAGGATAAACTCTTAAATTTTCTTCCTTTGAATCACATTTTGTCAGCCGCCAAGAAGTCCAGTTTTCATAGCTGGACTCCTAACAGGCTGGATCAGCACTGGCCATGGGCCATTAGCAGCCCCAGAGGCTCAGAGGCACTCGCTGTCAAGACTCTAAAAACACAGCTTGTTTGCATTTTTTTTTCCCAGTGAAATGTGTTAATTAAAAATAATAAAAATTAAAAAATTCAGAAAGAACAACCAACATATTCTAGGGCAAACATTCAATTTTTTTTTTTTCTTTTCCTCAAGAAGGAAAATAAAGCTCCCCCAAACTTATTTAATAACAAAAGCTTTGAACATGGAACACATCTACTGGAAAAAAACCCTTCACCAAAAAGTAATTGGCTGGTTTATCTCCTGCTCTACCACGCTTTTCTCTCTAACATCTGAGTAGCCTGATCATCCAGCACAAGTTCTAATGGAAGGGAAATCCACACGTGCTGGTCAGAGCTGTGTTTTTCTCAGCTCCAGGCTGAAGCACTGAGGAATTCCTTGGATGGAGGATGGAGGTGGCCTCAGGCTCTCACATCAATTCTTCTGCCTCCCACCACCACCCCCACCTCCAAATTGCCATCCTGCTCTTAACCTTGCCCCCTCAGCATTTCTGGGTGGGTCCTAAAAACACACAAACACACACACACAGTTCTTTGCCACTCCTTGTCTCAGCTGAAACCTGCTCCCATCTACCATGACCTCACCCCGACACACAGGTGCACCTCAAGGCTTTTCGGGGAAAACCTATATTTCTTGCAAAGCAGGTGTTGGTGTGTGCAGAAGGGTGAGTGGAAACGCACCACAGAGTGACCCGTGTTTTCCAGACCCAGCACCATGAGCTTATTTTCTTTGTTCCCCATGTCTTTACGAGTTGATATCCTGATGAACACAACTATTTAGGGCTCTTCAGTAACTGCTTTCAAGTCATCAGAGGGCATTTCTCTCCCAATCTCAAGCCTCTTAGCCTGCTCCATGCTGAAAACGAAGCTCCAGCTCCATGCCATGGCCAGGCTGCACTGCCAGGCCATGTAATGATGGCCTTGAGCTCAAGTTGGCTTTCACCAGCAGACCTGAGAGCTGGGAGCCCCATACCCTGGCTGCACCACCAGCTCCCAATGCTTTATCACAAACCCTGGGATGGAGAGCTGGGATTTTCATTAGAATTTCAGGCTTGACTTCATCCCAGCCCTCATCCTCAATAAGTTTCAATCCCTTTTGGTTTTGGATGCAAGTCTGAAAATGTAACACAGAGAGTCAGAAATGGGAAGGTAAATAAAAAAACCCTAATAATTTTATCACATTGATGTTGGGGACTGTGGCTTCTGATTTTTAGACCTTGACTCATTACATACCTGTCCTGGTTTCAGCTGGGACAGAGCTAATTTTCTTTGGAGTAGCTAGAACAGCGCTGTGTTTGGGTTTCAGCGTGGGATTTGGTATAAGAATGTTGAGAACATACTGATGTTTTTAGTTGCTACTAAGAAATCAAGGACTTTTCAATTTCCCATGCTCTGCTAGTCTGCAGGTGCAGAAGAAGCTGGGAGTGAGCACAGTAAGTTTAGCAAACCCAAATTAGCATTTAGATATGCCAATGGGATATTCCATATAATGTCATGTCATGGTCAGTATATAAATCAGGGTTGACTGGAAAGCTCTCTCTCTCTCTCTCTCTCTCCTGGGATCAGGGAATTGGGGTTTTCTCCTCTGGGATTGGAGCAGGCTGGGCATTGGTCAGTGGGTGATGAGCAATTGCACTGTGCATCACTCATCAGATATTTCATTATTCATTATTATTGTCATCATCATTATAATTTCTTATTTTATGTAAATTATTAAATTGTTTTTCTCTCAACCCACAAGTTTTCTTGCTTTTACCCCTCTGAGTCTCTCCCTGATTTCCTGGGCAGTGGAGGGTGAGCGAGCGGCTGTGCGGTGTTTGGCTGCTGGCTGAGTTAAAACCACCACAACACCCTATACACGCTTTACCCTTGGACTGTGTCAACAGCAATAGGTTTCTGCCTGGTTTGGTGTAGAGCAAACCAGACTCACGTTCAGTAAAGAAAATACGAAATTATTCTGGCTTTGCATTGGCAAAATGGAGAAGGTGATGCTGCCCTGAATTAAACCTGGCAAAAATCCCCCAGATTTGGTTAAGTTTTCTCTATAATTTTCACCCTCAGACATAGAGAAAGTGATGAGACCCCATCTCTGTGTGCTTCCCCTAAAAAAAATAAGTAGAAAAAAAATCCTTTTGGTTTGTCTATCAGCAAGAAGTACCAGAAAGGCAACCTGCTCTCAAGATGTTTCTGGCCAATTTTTGGTATCTTCTTAAACCCGGATATCCCAGCTACAGGGCTCAACTATTGGTTATCATCCAGACAAAACTCAAACCTCTGATATTTTTTCTCTTCTTCACTTCTCTCTAGCCAAGTAATTACCTGATTTCACCAAACTAAACCAGAGTTTCATAACCTGTCTCCAGGACCATCCTGTTTGGATGTTTTCTTTACAATAAAGATTGCTTCCCATCAATGGACAGTACAATTAGACTGGTAAAATAAATAGATACCCTAAGCCTCTCAACAAAAATGAAGCTCTGGCTGTGCCTTGCGTGGCCCCTCAAAGCTTTGCAACATCAGAGGTTGGATTTAGCTACGTTTAAACATCTTCCCTCCTTCCTCCCCATTTTCCCTGGTTATTTTTGTGGACAGATGCTCAAACCCCCAGTAGCCGGGTGAAGTACCAGTACAAGGCTCTCTCTTCCCAGAAACTCTTATCTGCAGAGGGAAAAGCAGCATTTTGCTGGTCACACTGGGCAATCACAGAACCACAGCATCCCAGACTGGTGGGGGTTGGAAGGGACCTCAGGAGATCATCTCATCCAACTCCCCTGCCAGAGCAGGTCAATCCAGAGCAGGGGGCACAGGATGGTGTCCAGGTGGGTTTTGAACATCTCCAGAGAAGGAGACTCCACACCCTCTCTGGGCAGCCTGTCCCAGTGCTCTGGAACCCTCGCAGGAAAGAAGTTTCTCCTCATCTTCAGATGGAACTTCCTGTGCTCCAGTTTGTGCCCATTGCCCCTTTTCCACTGAGAAGAGTCTGGCCCCATCCTCTCACCACCCACCCTTTAGATATTGATAAACACTGATAAAGTCCCCTCTCAGTCTGTTCCTCTCCAGGCTGAACAGCCCCAGCTCTCTCAGTCTTTCCTCATGAGAAAGATGCTCCAGCCCCTTAACCATCTTCGTAGCCTCCACTGGACTCTCTCCAGAAGTTCCCCATCTCTCCTGAACTGTGGGGCCCAGAACTGGACACAATACTTGAGATGTGGCCTCACCAGGGCAGAGTAGGAGGGGAGAAGAACATCCCTCGACCTGCTGGTCTCACTCTTCTGAATGCCCCCCAGGAGACCATTGGTCTTCTTGGCCATGAGGGCACATTGTTGACTCATGGTCATCCTTCTCAGCAGGGCTACTTTCCAGCAGGTCAACCCCCAACCTATCCTGGCGCCTAAGGTTCTCTCAAGCAAGAAGTCACCCAACACAGGTGCTCTCTTGGTTCAGGGCATTACCCTCTATTGCTGTATTTATCTTGTCCCATCGTAAAATATTTGCTGGTGAGAGCGAGCGCCCGCACTGACACGCCACAGGGAAGGGTTGATTTCTCCCCCTGCCCCCCTTTATGAATTAATCATAGAATCATAGGATGGTTTGGGTTGGAGGGGACCTTAAAGCCCATCCAGTTCCAACCCCCCTGCCAGCAGCAGGGACACCTTCCACTAGACCAGGTTGCTCAAAGCCTCATCCAACCTGGCCTTCAACACTTCCAGGGAGGGGGCATCTACAACTTCTCTGTCCAACCTGTTCCAGTGTCTGACCACCCTCACAGTGAAGAACTTCTTCCTAATATCTCATCTAAACCTCCCCTCTTTCACCTTAAACCCATTTCCCCTTGTTTTGTCATTAACTGCCCTTATGAAAAGTCCTTCCCCAGCTTTCTTGTAGGGAGGTGCTATAAGATCTCCCCGGGGCCTTCTCTTCTCCAGGCTGAACAGCCCCAACTCTCTCAGCCTGTCCTCACAGCAGAGCTGCTCCAGCCCTCGCATCATCCTCGTGGCCTCCTCTGGACTTGTTCTAACTGCTTCAGGTCTCTCTTGTGATGGGGACTCCAGAACTGGACACAGTACTCCAGGTGGGGTCTTACAAGAGTAGAGTACAGGGGCAGAATCCCCTCCCTCCACCTGCTGCCCATGCTGCTCTGGGTGCAGCCCAGGACACGGTTATTGGCCTCTGGGCTGCAGGTGCCCATTGTTGCCTCATGTTCAGCTTCTCATTGCTATCTCTGATCCATTTTTTCTACACGTTTCCCTGTGCAAGTGCACAAAGACAAACACTCACTGGAATATTTACGGACGCAGCCCGATAGTTACTATGGTTTCAAAGAAAACAGGAAAAACGGATCCAGAAGTGGATGCGCCTCGCGTCAGGCGGCTAGAGGGACGGCACGTGCTAGAAATACTCTTCAAACTGACTCACTGCTTTCGATGAGGTAAGTGTTGACATGAGACAATTTGGTGGGGAGCATTTATTTCTGCATTTATTAAAATGTCAGGAACAGCAGGAGTCACACCTCCTAAAAGGCTCGCAGGTGCTTGTCTTCAAAAAAAAAAAAAATCCAACATTTAAAGAGGATAAAAGGACACAAAACTATGTTTAAAATGATTCACCGGTGGTTAGAAGAGAATAGATACGTTTGGGTGTTTAATTAATGTATGTAATGCATAATTGACACCGCTCAAATCCAGGGGGCTGCCCAAAGCCCTACATTTTCACTGTGAGGGTGGTCAGACACTGGAACAGGTTGGCCAGAGAAGCTGTGGCTGCTCCTCCCTGGAAGTGTTGAAGGCCAGGCTGGATGAGGCTTTGAGCAACCTGGTCTAGTGGAAGGTGTCCCTGCTGCTGGCAGGGGGGTTGGGACTGGATGAGCTTTAAGGTCCCTCCCAACCCAAACCATTCTATGAGTCTATGATTTTAAAGCGTTTAAGATGCTCTGCGGAATCAAAGCGGAAAAGAAGGATTTGTGCAGATTTCCACGCGCTGCCAAAACAACACGTTTAATTCATTCGAGGCCCTCGCTTCAGATACACCCACATACAGGTGAGTGCTACCTCCGAAATGTAAAGTACTCAAATGAAAAATATATCAGTAAAAATGCATTGGATATGTAAAAATAGCTGTGCAGAGGTCAGGGCACCGAGCGGCGGAGGAGATGCCTCATGACTACAGACGAAGCATCAGGCTGGTCTGATAGAACAAGGGGTTGGGTTGTTTTTCATTCTCTCCAAAAAACCTTTTCAGGAGGCTACTTGCATCCCTCTTTACTCAGCACTCCGAAGAAATTGGTAAGGCTGGAATAAAACATGGGCTTGTTCACATCACAGGGAAATATAAACTGAAGTCAAGAAAACCGCAACATCTGGAACGTGAGAAAAGGATTTACTGTTAAGGGCTTAATGAACTCCAAAAATAAAGTTCTCAGCTTTGCTAATTTGTTTGGGCTTCAAAGAGGAATAAAATGAGAAGATGGAAGAAGGTTTTATGGCTCTCCTGAAGAAATAAGAACTGCATCTGAGCTAAAATTAGCAAAGCCCAATGACAGCAGGGAGAGCCGATGCTAGGAGAGGACACTTAATTGTAACAGCCAGTGATTTGTGTGCAAATTATTGTGGGAAAGAGGAATGATGGACTCTCTGGCTTTACAGCTCAGGGACATCAGCGTCTCTGAGCTGGTGGGGGACAGGCTGGGTGGGTTCTTGAAGGTAATAATGTTCTTGAAGGTAATAAAGATCTGCCTGATGCCACCCACCCAGGACCTGAGGGGTGAAAGGATGCTCCTGCCTCATCATTTTACCTGGAATTAAGGAACATGTACAGCTATAGGGCTTTGGTTCAAACAGCGAGCTGCTTTCGTGGTGTGCAAAGCAGAGACCTGCTCAGATGAAACCAAAGCTGGAAGATGTACGTTTAATGCACTCCAGCCACGGGAACCAGACAGAAGCTAATCCAGGGGAAACCCTTCCATAGGGAAGGTGGTGGATCCTCAGCATTGACGAGTTTGCTCTACACATCCACTCTGAATTTCATAGAATCACAGACTGGTTTGGGTTGGAAGGGACCTTAAAGCTCATCCAGTTCCAACCCCCCTGCCAGCAGCAGGGACACCTTCCACTAGACCAGGTTGCTCAAAGCTTCATCCAGCCTGGCCTTCAACACTTCCAGGGAGGAGCAGCCACAGCTTCCTTGGGCAATGTGTTCCAGGGCACTCAAGTAGCAAAGCTCAGCCACTGGGGAAGCTGGATGCCTGGATTTCTTAGGCTATTTCTCCACAGCATCTCATACCTGCAGACATCAGTTCCTTCCTTCGTTCCCCTCCAAGAACAGCATTTCATCCCCCATTAGGCTGGGGACAAGCAGCTGGATGAGGATGATACAGGTAGAGATTGTTCCCAGGGCAGCTTTACTGCACTGAAGGGCTCAACAAACAAAAAAGTGAAAAAAATTCCCTTTGAGATGTTCCTGCTCGTTCCTGCTGGGTACTGAATACGCCGCTCTTGCCACTGTCAACCGGGACAGCGAACGCTTCGCTTGCAAAGATGCCTCAGACTTGATCCCAAGTCTCCTCACCAACACAAATCAGACCCAATTCCACTGAATCCAGGGAGTTTTGACCATAAAGGGATTGGAAATGAGAGGAACATTAGGTGTCCAGGATCAGGAGCTAATTAGGATTGCCACCTGCTTTCATCAAGGGGCCACTTATTGCCTAATAATTAAAGGTAGAACAATTTCAGTGGTCCAGGCCAGGAGGTCAGTGGAAGGAGGGCACACAGAGCAGCAACTGGGTGATTTTCCCAACACAATACTTTGACAAGATTTTGGTAGCGTTTATCACCCTCTTTTCCCCTCAGCCATCAATACAGCTGAGGTTCACTCATCACACAGAGCTACAAACTGTCTTCCTTGGATGTGAAAAGAGGAGTTGATACATCACCCAGCACAGTTCTCTGCTCCTACCTGCAAGATCCTGCTCTTCCTATAAGCAGCAAGTGCCTTTGGGGTTGGGCTACTCATGATCAAGGTGTAGGAGACAGGCCTAGGCAAGGAGAGAAGCAGCGGTTGCTGTCCACAGAGGGATGAGCCTTGGAGGATTTTCACCAAAATCATGGTTCTGCAGACTGGGGTTGGCAATAGTGGGAGGATAAGGGTGTTTGGAGCAGTTTTCTTCAGAAAACAGCTTCTCCCCTGCACCTAAGTGTCGCTGATGTCGGCTCACTTACTGCTGGCTTGGCCGTTATAGAGACACCTCTTCCCTGGTGTATGTATGTCCTTGGGCTTAGCTTATGAAGACGCTGTGGGACCAAGATTTCTGTTCTCCCTCTGAAAAACCACAGCAAGGCTTCATGAGGACAGCACCAGAAGACACCAGTTTCACCCCACGCCCTCACTTTGCTTCTGTCCTTCCAGAGCAACACACCAAAGGACAGCCCCTTAGAAAAACCCCAGCACAGCATTTTAGTCCTTGTCTCCACAAGGAGACAAGCATTTCCCCGCACATCCACTGCATTTTGGGCTTCCTCACCGCATGAAAAACACATAATAAAACAAAGGCACTCTAAAAAAAAAGATAATTAATAGCTTTGTGGTCTTTGTGGTGCACGTCGGAGGTATCGGTTTGGGGTGCAGGTGTCCACACTATCACTTCACCACCATAGATGGCAGTAAATGTCCTTCATCGCCACGCTCCTGCCTGAGAGGGACAATCTCATCAGAACCTTTCTTTTCTCTTTTCTGAATCACAGACCCAGTTACACAGCATCCTCCCTGCGAGGATCTCTAAGGACATTACCACTATTAACAACTTAATGCTCTGGGAACCCCTAGGCAAGAGCAATATTTCTACTTTTTCAAGGACAAAACATCTCAGTAATCTCACGTGCCCAGGACAGACACCAGAAACCTACAGAAGGGCTGAGAAAAGAACATGAACCTTCAGGCAGCCAAATTGGTCATGGCTATCATCCCTGTATGCAGGCTGGTGTGAAATAAGGATGTCATGTCATGAGCTCAACCAGCCACCAGCCGGCCAACACATCCACAGGCTCCTCACGCCACCAGCGGAGCCACAAAACCATCACAAAATCTGTGACGATTCTGTGACCATTACACCTGAGCAGCCTGCTGCCATAACTGACCATGCCGAGCAATAATTTCACCTCAAAGAGAAATATGGGGTATGGGTTTCAGTTAATGCCTTCCTCGAGGCTTCCCCCATCGAAAAGACTCGGGGAGGAGCTGCTGGTGGCACTGCTGCGGCTGGTAGGTGGCACGTGGACAGCTGCGTAGCCAGGTAAGGACCAAGCAGTCCCGACTATAACAAGGAGCATCAAAGGCAAATTTCACTTGGAGCAAACCAGGGGCTTGTTATAACACTAGGAGTACAGGCAGCCCTCCTCCCTTTCTACAATTATTAATTGTAAAATGATGATTTCCCTGAGAAAGACCTTTAATTCTTCAAGTTAACTTTACACTCACATCTGTTTGCAGTAAATATTTCAAAGCGACTTTGGGGAGGAAGGAAAAAAAACAAACCTACCACCCAACCTTACATGAGTTTACAACAACTATTTCCAAGCATATGCTCATAAAATACTATTTGGGGAAGATTAACTGATGAAAAACGTAGTTATTTGTTTGCGATGCCAAGAAGGTTACTCAGAGCACTGGAAGTTGAAGCGATTCCCTTTTGTTCCTGCGCCGCCGGGGCGTTGGGCTGAACGGCAGCAGGGTCCCCCCCCTCCCCTCCCTTCTCCTCCCTGCATAGAAAAATATGGCTAAAATTGACCATTAGCTGGGGATTAGCTCATACATTAAATAATGCTGTAAAATATTTTTTATGGCGCTACTTCTAGAGGTTTTAAAGATTACTAGTCAGGACATCTAAAGCAGGGAAAAAGATATATACAGGAAAAAGATATATATATATCTAGATGATCTTTGAGGTCCCTTCCAATCCAAACCATTCTATGATTCTATGATTCTATGATATATTTAAAAAAAAAAAATAGGAGCATTATCTTTAAATACTGAAGATTACAACCGACTGCAAAAAGGCACAGCATTGACGTTTACAGTGAAATCATTAAATAGAAAAATCATAATAGAAAATATCATAAGTATCATCTAAATAGAAAATATCATAAGTATAATCACCTCATAATAATTACCTAATCCTTATTATTTTGCTTTTTAGAATATTTATTTAGGCTTGGGTTACTAAAATTTCAAATAATACGGGGCCTGCTGTCATGGCTCTTTATCCAAATGACTCGTAGTCTCTTGTAAACAGTTGTGTGATCTGATTTCCATTGGGACAGGAGTTGTAAAAGGCCAGGGATTTGCCATGGATTTACACGTATACTGTTTCAGTTAAGTTACCAAGGTCGACTTAACAGCCCTTTTCCTCAGAGTCTTAAATACATTTGCCACCCAGCCTCTTCATACCACGTTCAAGGAGAGGGGGTGATGCGATTGGAAAAGGTGCTTGAATTTACATTCTTTCAACCAGCAGTGGGATTTTATTTATTTATTTATTTATTTATTAAGCTTTGTGGAGTTGCTAGAAAACCAATTCTTGCTAATACACACACACACGGGTAAGACACAGGTTTCTTTGGGTTTTGAAAAGGTCATTCAAGCTTCAGAAAAGCAACAGAGAATAACACTCACAACTCAATTGTATCCCAGATATTAGCCTAACCCTCTGAAGTCCAAGCTTTGTTCTCAGGAAAAATATATCAGATTACTCAACCCACGATAATAGGTCTTTTTTTTTAAAAAAGCAAAGCTCCAACAGACTAAATACCAAACAAACAAATATTAGCACCCTCTGATGGTTTGCTAGCTCCTGGGTAAAGTTCAACTAGTTTGACTTGTGGCGATTGTGCAGAAATGTACCGATAATAAAAGTAAACGAAATTTGTAGTTAATTCTCAGCTCTGAACGACCGGTCTGATTGTCTCGTTCACTTGGCAAACAATTTCTTTTCTAAATGTTATTTCAGCCATAGATAGAATTTCTGCAGAAAGAATCATAGATTAAAATATGATACAGAAGCAGCACTTACCTTGGACTGATTAATATGCTTAAGTTGTTACCGTGCCACCACGCTTAAAAGCATAAAAATACGCTTTTCTACGCTAGTCTATATATATTGATACCTCCCGTGTGCCAGGAAAACCTCTTTGATTAGTCACACTAAACCATTGCTTAAGTGGTATGAATTTCTCAGACCTGCACTTGCCATAATCAAGTAATAAATTCTGGGACTAATCATAAGTAGGGCTGTCTCTCCTAGGTGATGCGCAAGAAGATTCATCAGGAGTTTCTTTAAGCAGAGGAAAACTAAAACGCCTTAAAGAATTAAAAATGCATCCTACAACTCGGAGTAAAATTCATTTCAGAGGTCACAAGGTAGACTGAAAGCTATACAGCACTTCATGGGCAGCACTCGACTGCGTTTTGGGAGGGATTTTTGAACTCCTGCTCAATCCTAGTTGGTTCAGCCCACCAAAAAAACCTCACCATTCAGCAGGCAAAGCCAAAGTGTTGTTGAAATAAAGATATTTAGAGTTTTCTCCTTCCTCTTTCACAGGGTGACAGCAACTGCCTGAGGAGGTAGGTACATGGTGATCTTCTACAATCCAGAAGCTTTCCTCTACCTGTGTGCCGTCTCTCAGAGCTGCAACACTCAGCTTTGAGCAAGGGTGGACATCTGAGCCAGGCTTTTGAACTTGATTATATGAAATATATGAATATATGAGACCCTAAGACCAACAGAGTACTCTTCAGCACTCCACTGCCCTAAATGACAACATTTGCCTAAACTGTGCATGAAATTTAATCTAATTCTTTTGTACTCGTGTTACCACACGCTTGGCTTAAACGGCACGTTTTGAAGCCAAAATGCAAAGTTAATTTATCCTAATGCCCTTCCAGGTGAGATTTATTATAGATCACTTTCTAAAAGTCGCGTGTTCTACGGGCCATGTGCATACCATATTCATCTTATTATTATCCAGCTGAAAAATTCCCAGTGTGTGCAACGCCTCAGATATAATAGCAGGCATGCCAACAGAATATGACACTTATGCTAATCTGCACCCCGCTGTGGAAAAACATACACAAGGATTCCATTACCACATTCATTAGGCTGCAGTGCACTTCATCTTCAATAGGGATTATGAACTATAGAATAGAGCGAAAGCAGTTGATTGAATCCACTTAAGCCAAATCTCTATGACATTAGCCAAATATTTCAGCGTGAGGAAGAGGAGGAGTTGAACCTTCTCTGCTGGCGGGATGCGACCGCCTTGGCTTTGTCTTTTCATCTTTCTCTGGTGCTTTGGTTTAGATGGGAAGAGTTTTGAGAAAGCCAAGGTCACGAGGACACTCTGCACTGAGACAGTGTTTTAAATATTCAGTGTTGCCCAGGAATTAGTCAAGAGCAACGTGACACAGATGCTCTTGGGACCGATGGGGACTTTCCAAGCACACGCACTATTATTTGCTTTGCACAGGTTCTTCAAAGCACGTTAGCAAATTCTTCATGCACCTGCTATATATATATATGTGTGTGTGTGTGTGTATATATATATATATATATATCTGCTTTTTTGACCCTGATGGAGAAGATTTCCAAGCTGACCATACATGCAGCAAGATGGTAATCACATTCAGATGAAAAAAGACATTGTCCAGTTCTGCGTTCAGGTTTCCCAAGTATGCTTTGAGTGTATATTCAATTTTTGGTTCTGCACAATACAGTTGCTGCCTGACAAGCCTGCCTTCCTTGGTGGAAAATTCAATTCCAACTATTTAAAATATTGTCAGAAATAATAAAGTCCGGAATACAAGTTACCACTCAAGAAATGTTTTGGAATTTAGTTTTACCAAGAAAAAAAAAAAGGAAAAGAAAAGAAAAAGAAGGAATGAAGCTTTCCCCATGTCCAAGACTCAAAAGATGATAATAAAAACCTTCTGTGCTTAGTGTTTAGTCATTTCTGGGACTCTCTTGTTTATATATGTCCGTTTAATGTAGCAACTAAACAGGAAGTTCCTGTTAGCAGCAGTGCAATGTAACTGAAAGGAGAATTGCTGAAACTCATGACAGAAACTCTGCCACGCTCTTTCTTATTTAAAAAAAATAAAAAGAGCCCCAAAATGCCTTTTTTTTTAATTAAAAAAAGGAAAATAATAGAAAAGCATAGAAAGTGTCATTGAGCAACCAAATGTATTCAGTATGGCTAAACTTTATCTTCCTTCCATGCATCTGACCCGCGTTGCATGATACTTACTCAGGGGCACTTGCTGAGCTAAGTCATCCCCAAAGTGGTTCCCGCTCCTGCTGCACCATCAGCTCTTTTTCCACCCAAGTTTTGGCAAAGCCAGGGGCAATTCCAGCTGGGATGGATCAACCCAGCATCAGCCAACACCAGTGTAAAGAGGGGATGTTCCCCTGCTGCCTACCAGCCTCATGGGGCGAAGATGGCAGTGGGGCCAGCACGGATGAGGAGTTGGGATGAAGAGTGCTTGCAGGTGTTCCTCTCTGCACCTTCTCTCAACTGATGGTGGTGAAGAAGACAAGAAGGAACACAGATAAAATAATCAGTGCTAAAAGCAAGAGATGGATGTTGTGGATGGAAAAGTTGAGCAAAAGTAGGATTTGGTGGGAGAATTCACTTGAAGAGAAAGGTGACAGAGATAAGAGAAAGCTGGGAGGGACCAAACTGGTGGTGGTGTGGGACAAAAGACTGAACCGATTTGGAATTTGGGAAGAAATAATGAATTTCTGGGCAAAAAACCCAGTTTATACAACAGCAAGACACCTAGAGTAAAATCCAGCATCGCATTAATCAATGAGCGTGGGAGATCAGGCGCCGGGCACGGGCTGTGGGGGTTCAGGAACAAAACCATGTATCACGGGCAGGGCTTACCACCGGTGTTATTACACTCTTGTTTTTTTAAAAATATCTCATGGATGGAATTTCTGAGCCTGCAGAGTTAGCAATATCGTCAGTGGAAATGGCATGGGGTTCCAGGTGGTTTCATAAATCCCCTGCTGGATTCTGGATTTGGCATTAACCTGCACAGGCAAAATCTGTTTCGCTGGCATTCTCAAACAGTTTTCGAAAGGTTGCCCCAAAATAGAGAACTGGGTTTCTGCACACACACAGGAGGATGCTGAGTGCTGCCTGAAAGGGTGATTTCAGCAGAAGCCAAGGTAGGTCAGTATTTTATGGTGTCAGGTCTTTTGACTATAGAATCACAGAATGGTCTGGGATGGAAGGGACCTTAAAGCTCATCCAGCTCCAACCCCCCTGCCAGCAGCAGGGACACCTTCCACTAGACCAGGCTGCTCAAAGCCTCATCCAGCCTGGCCTTGAACACTTCCAGGGAGGAGCAGCCACAGCTTCTCTGGCCAGCCTGGGACAGTGTCTCAGTGGAGCCCTGGTCTTCATGGAGAACGTTTTATTGCCAACTTCAGAGGGAACAGCTCTGTATAAAATATCCAGGAGAAGAAGGAGCACTCCATAAACTCCCGAAGGAAATGTGACTCCCAGGAACGGCACGAGGAAAACAGAAAATTTGCTAAATGGATAAACCATTAAATGGATAAACCATTTAATTTACCAGAGAGAAGGAACACGCTCTGAGGATGATTTTTTTTTCTTTCTTTAGTTGAGGTCCAGCTTCTATTTTTCAACTTAGAAAGGTAAGTGGGAGCATGGAGCAGGTTGAAGGAAGCACTGTTTTCTTGCTCCGGGAACATGGCCCTTTGCACCGAGATTGTAATACAATCCATCCTCCCTGGGACCGCCAATGCTACAGTGCAAAACTGTGTTTGAAAACCTCTTTTATCATTCATCGTCTCCAGACTGAAATCATTTTTGACAACCTCTGCAGAAAACAAGCAGCTTTCTGGCTACTGGCGAGCCGATTAAAGGGAGGAAACACATGTTCACTGTCAGACAGAGCCCCTGGAGAAAGCATTGACAACCTTTTAACCTCCTTTCCTAGTGAAAGTGCCCAAATGTTTCTCTGGAACAAAACCCCAGCATTGTTTTAAGCATCTTTTCATTTAATGTGCTATATTTTTCAATATATGTTAAGAGGCAGAGGAATTCCATTTTAACGTGGAGGTTTCACAATCAGTTCAGTTCCCATGCACATGGTCATATAAACAATTATTAATGGGGAATATCTTTTTATTAACTAACTTTTTTCTTCTCTTTCTTCTTTTTTTTTTTCTTTTCTTTTTTTTTCCCCCACTGTCTGACCACAGTTTAAATACCAACACATTGAAAAGTTCACTAACCTCTACAGTGATTTCTCAAAACAAGCCAAAAAGCCACAGGAGTGAAATTTTCTGAGCAGTAGGAAGGCTGACTAGCAGACATTATTAGCACTTGAAGCATTCAAATCTGGCCATGGAAACTTTTGTCAAGAGTTACAAGATGCTGGGGCAGGAAGCACCACACATACTGATCTATTTGTTATCAAGGGAATCCCCTTTCCACTGTATTTAATCATCAGTAATAGGGGAAAAGAAATTTTCTTTGGAGAAGTGAAACAAAAATTGTATTTTATTTTATTTTATTTTTAAAGAAAGTGCTTTCAGAGCGATCGGTCTGGCTTTCTTTGTAGTTATAAACGTCCACTCGGAGGTTGTTTAACATTTAACCTTGCTATTTTTACCTTAATATCAGCAGCTGGAATAGTTCTGTCTGTTTTGATAAAAACGAGACTTTTTTTCCATGTTGCATATTTGCTTTTACAGCTGAAAGGAACTGTTCCAGCTGAAGTAGGTAACTATAAAACTGCAGTGGTCTGAGCCGCCTGGGAGAGGAGGAGATGATTTGATTAAATGTTCCTGTAAGTAACTGCACAAGGCACTGTCCAATAACACACAGTATTTGTTAATGAAAGATAAAGGTCGGTGATCTCAGCAGGTACAAAGTCCCACGGGGATTTGCTGTTCCTTCTCCAAACACCTTGTTCTCACCGTGCCCAACAGCTCTGCTACCATTTCACTTGTCTTGGTTTTCACAGGGATTATGATTTGGCTAACGATAGACGTGGTGGGGAAAAAAAATGTCAAAGTTGGACCTTGTCTTCTCCAGTGTCGCTCCAAAAGGACTCACTCCATCTTGGCTTTTTTGATTTAATTTTTTCTTTCTTCAAAAATAGCCTCGCTCCAATAACCGAGTTCAAAACGCAGCCGGTGATGTTTAGATGGGAGCATCATCCACTTTTTCAGCTCTTCACATGATCCCAGAATGGTGGGGGTTGGAAGGAACCTCAGGAGATCATCCCGTCCAATCCCCCTGCCAAAGCAGGTCAATCCAGAGCAGGTTGCACAGGATGGTGTCCAGGTGGGTTTGGAAAGAGAAGGAGACTCCCCGACCTCTCGGGGCAGCCTGTCCCAGGGCTCTGGCACCCTCACAGGAAAGAAGTTTCTTCTCATCTTCAGCTGGAACTTCCTGTGCTCCAGTTTGTGCCCATTGCCCCTTGTCCTGTCGCTGGGCATCACTGAGAAGAGTCTGGTCCCACCCTCTGGACACCTGCCCTTTAGATATTTATAGACATTGATCGGGTCCCTTCTCAGTCTTCTCCAGGCTGAACAGCCCCAGCTCTCTCAGTCTTTCCTCATCAGAAAGATGCTGCAGCCCCTTAACTGTCTTCGTAGCCTCCACTGGACTCTCTCCAGAAGTTCCCCATCTCTCTTGAACTGGGTGGCCCAGAACTGGACACGATACTCCAGATGTGGCCTCACCAGGGCAGAGTAGAGGTTCATGCGCTAGCTGGGGTTTCATGTCTCTCTCCATCACACAGACAGTGATTTACATTGACTTGCTGGGACAAGTGGCACAGAAGATGTCCCTCCAGACATTATTTCTCCTGGGTTCCCACCTGGCTGAACCAACCCTTCGGTAATCAGAGAAGGAGGATGCAAACCCAGCTCTGCAGCAATGTTTTCTGCACAAGACTTGAAGCTGGTGGGGTTTGTGCTTCTGGTCATTTAAATGCCTTTGGAAAAAGGCCACCCATGGAGGGAAGGTAAGCTTCAGCTACGCACCTTGAATCAGGCAGGCAGGCACACAATCACCGCTTTCTTCTGACCCACTCCTGTCCTACCCGAGCCAACATTCCTATTTAATGCATCTCCCACAGTTACAGGAAACAATCTCATTCTTATTTTAAGTAACACAAGAGCTTTAAAGGAGGAAATTTCCCTGAGAATAGAGTTATAAAAGCAAAAGAAGCAATTCCTCAATGTTTCTCCTTTCCAGGAGATGCCCGTTGCACAACTTTCACCGTCCTCTCGTATCCAAGAGTTTCACAGCAGGACCTGACCATTAAAAAAGTCCCATTTTTCACCTTCTCAGATCCAAAAGGGGGCCCTCCCCTCTTTTGAACTAGAGAATAAAAAAAAAAAAAAATCAGCTCCCATCCACAAACTTGTGAAATCCTTCAGAACAGAAGCCAGGAGCATTTGCAGAAGTGCCAAGAAAGAACTCTGAGCAAACTCGGTCAAAAATACAAGACAACAATAAATAGTAATAGCCCTTGAAATTTTTAGCTGAAGATCATGGCATGCTTCCTAAATGAGGCAAATATCATTATGCCAATTTTATGAGTGGGAAAGCAGGGACCCGACAGCTGAAGAATAGCCTGAAGACAGTCAGTTGGTGGCAGGGCTGGAAATGGATCCCAGACCCTCCTCGTCTCCGTCCCACGCTCCACACCTCCTGCAACACACGCTGCTTGCACACAACAGCTCCATGCAGTTTAAGTTTGGAGGAAACATGACTTTATCCAGGCTGAACTGTTTATCACAGGCTATGAAATGCCACGGATGAAGTTACCCTTGAAGTAAACTCCTGCTAATTGTGTTCAGCCAAAATCACGTGCACGGCTACAGATAAATGCAGAAAAGGCAAGTTTAGCCACTGCTGATTTAGGCTCACGTAGCTCTGACCCCTTCTACGTGGAAAACTCCAAGCAGGTGATTTTAGTGTCTTTTTATTTACCCACTGTTCAAAGCTTATCTTCTAGAAAACAGCCTTCTGTCTTGATTTGAAGAAGCAAAATACTGCCTCTCATATTGGCAGCTTGTTTGAGCAGTTATTTATTCCAGGAGTGCTTGCACGTCCAATTTACATTTGTCTCACTTCAGCTTCCTGATACTGGTTTTGTTTGGCATCATTTATCTACCAAATCAAACAATTTTGTATTGCTTGGTACTTCCTTCCCCTGAGAGCTTCTTCAAGTCAAGCCACTTCCCAATATCATACAATCATAGAATGGTCTGGGTTGGAAGGGATCTTAAAGATCATCTAGTTCCAACCCCCATAGGCCTTTCTGCAAAGCCAACAGAGGAGGTTCTTCATCTCTGTCACCTCCAGGGGTTTCCTACAGCTGCTTGCTGGACTCTCACACTGGAATATCCTTCTCAAAAGTGGAAACCCAAACTGTATGTCCTGGTACGAGTCTCAGAAATTCAAAGTATCAGTAAACACACACCTCCTGTCTTTCACTTCCATTATATACGCAAGGATGGTGGCAGTGATAGCTGCTACACCATCATGCCAGGGCTTTTCTTGAATGTTATAACCTCTAAATGTTTTCTGGAGTCTAAATACTCCCCAAGGCAGCTCTGTTCTTTTGGCATGAAAACACATCTGCAAACATCTTTTAATTGATGTAGGCTAGCAAGAGACTGAGCCTACTATAAAGGATTTCTCTTCCTTGTCATTATTTACTGGTGGAGATAGAGAAATAATTCATCGTTATTACCTCATCATTATTTACCAACATAAGTGTATAAATAATTCAGTGATATTCATGTTATTACTATTATGTACAATACCATGAATTATAGGAATGAAAAAAAAAAATTCACAGTGGTTACCATTAAAAAGTCAACATTAATCAACGTTTGCCTCAAAGTTCTGCAGGAGATAGCATAGTCTGCTCTGTCCTCAGAATAGGAAATAAGCGTGGTGCCTCAGATACCACAGTATGGTAACACTTGGCAGATGTTGCTTCTGAAATGGTAACCACTGCAGCTAGAAAGTTCATTGGAAAGCACATCGTAATCATGTTTGTTTAGAAAAATGGAAAACCACGGTTATTTAGCGCTCACCTAAACTATCAACCACAATTGTCTTCAAACAAATCTGTCCAGAGAGATTGCTCAAAGAGCGACCAAATATGTCCAAATACTTTCTGTCGAGCTGGTTGAAATGCTTCTGTCAAAAACCCCTCTTTAAATGGTAAATGACTTCTGGGGAGGGAATAGACCAACTTTTTTTTTTTTTTAATAATTTTTTTTAAAAAATGTTTAACTTTTAATTAAATACTTCTACTTTCAAAAGCAGAGCTATTAAAAAAAAGGCCAGGAAGAAAGTCTGTTTTTCTTTACACTAATTTTGTAAAGATTAATCATTTTGCAAATAAGCTGTCATATCTTCTCCCAAAGTATTTAGGCTGCTATTTCGTTACCATGATTCTCAGACAGCAAAGCTAAAAATTCCCATTTCTTCACTGTCCAGTATTTGACTAAACCTGCTTATCTTGCATGAGAGATCAAGACACTGTCCCACAGGGCTGCTTTACATTCAAGTCTAGCACCTTGGTCACAGGAGGGGACACTAAACATCAGTGACTAATTCTTCTCTTTTCACCCCTAGGTCTAGATTTCAGATGAAATCTAGATGCCCCCTCCCTGGAAGTGTTGAAGGCCAGGTTGGAGGAGGCTTTGAGCAACCTGGTCTAGTGGAAGGTGTCCCTGCTGCTGGCAGGGGAGTTGGGACTGGATGAGCTTTAAGGTCCCTTCCAACCCAAACCATTCTATCATTCTATGAAGCATTTCCACCAGATGTTATGGTCACACCACTTTGTCTCTCCTGATGTTACTGTGGAGCATCTTCCAAATTCCAACTATGCTGGAGGCACCTTGTATTTGACACAGATTCTGGTCACTCCTGACAAAATTGTGTGACCATAAGTCCATCACCACGGATCTTACTGCCATCACACCAGAAACTCAGGTTTACATACACACACACATACATGCACTTATATAAGCTCTTACAGGACACTTGAGCAGAAGAGGAGAAAGACAAAACCTCCAAATATCACAGAGACACCAATAGTTAATGCACAACCAACAGCTTATCAAGCTCTCAATCTTTTCCTCCTTCCAAGCCATATTTTGTTTCAAAATACAAAGTCTGTCAACAAGAAAAATCACCTTCCAAATTAACAGGTCATATCTGGCATATGTGAAGTCAGATAATTACAAGTTATGGTTCTCTAATTATTACAAAGTTCACCAAATCCCTCTAACTCGTTAGCTTGTCACTTTATTAGTAAGAACTGTGAAGCAAGAGTTTAAATCTGCAGTACCACAAGATGACTTTGATTTAAACGAGAGAAGTTGTTAAAATTTTCAGCAGTAAATTAGCTAGGGATGCTCAAACTGTAGATTTAAGTTCCCATTAAGGAGGGAGGGGTGGAAAAAAAAAAATAAAGTCAGTAGCCATCATTTCTTGCTGGAAAAAAACACAAAAAAATGCTCATCAGATGCTGTCAGTGGATAAAGGAGATGTTTCCACCCAGAGTGAAGACAATTAATAAATTAAGAAACAATTGAAAAAAGCAGTTTCACAAGATGTAGAAACGCCGAAGACTTTTTTACACCAAGTGCTAGTATAAGAAGAAAAACTAAGGGAAAAAAAACCCCTTACATTCAACTAATGGAATATTGTATTTCTCAGGACAAAAAAGAGGCAACATCCCTCCCTCTGCTCAACGATTCCTCTCCCACAGTTTGTCCCTGCTCTTCTCACCACGAAGTACACGCACACCAACTCCCTCCTCACAGCTCTCCAAGCTGACATGAAATGATTCTTGCTGTGACAGACTAGCCATGGTCTGTGGAAAACAAGACCCAGAGAGATAGGGTGATGAAGAATTCTTCCACATCATGAAGGCTTCCTAAACTGATGAGGGATTACAAAACCTTTCACCAATATTCCATAGACATCCAGCCAAATGACTTTTTTTTGTGTGTGTGCCCCTCTGAAACTACAAATGCTGCAACAAAAACCATTCAGTGCTTTTGTCACTTGAAAACTTCTGTATGGCCACGCAACGGGTATTGAAAACAACAATTCTCACTGCCTTTGATGCACTTCAGAGAAGATGCAACTGTTCCATGTGTCTCACCATTATTTAGGAGATGCATCAACTCTGTTTCCATAGGCAAATCCGCCACTTGCAGCTATTTAGAGAGCACAGCTCGAGGCAGGAGCGACCTAACATATTGAGGGTTTGATTCAAAACACAAGCAAGTTGCATTTCTTTAACTGGGTTGGGATCAAGCCCTTTGAAACCGGCACACGTGGAGGTGTGTTTGTACAGATTTCATGTCATGGAACTCTCATGTTCATTTTTTGAAATGTTAAACCCCAAAGTCAGGAAAGAAAGAGACATCCTGCTGAGAGGGACACTCCGGGAGATTCACAGTCTTCATGGAGATAGCAAGCCACCTTGCAATTTTATATATTTTTAAAAATTTATTTATTTTTTTAAATATAGATGAATATAAGGGAGTTGTCCAATACCTAAAAATGCAAACTTAATTACTTTGGGGTTCTTTCTCACAGACTCACTTGTTCCTCCCTAACTGAAAACTTGCAGAACAAGATACAGAGTGGGGATTATTCCTCAGGCTCTTACTGAGCCTCAGTACCAGTCACTTCTCCCACACCCCAGTAAAACATGGGGGGTTTTTTTTAAGTCTAAAGTTTCATACAAATATGCACCCTAAAAGAAACCAAGCACTGATTGAAGTTTGTCTGATGAAACCAGCTATCAAAGTCTCGCTAACTTTAACAAAAGTATTTCTTTTACTGTATTTCAGCTTGATTATACCGACCTACTTGGGAAAACAAGAAGGAAACAAGAAAATGAAGCAAGAGGCGTCTTAAAACACAGAGAAACCTTTTAGTGGCTTGGAAAAAACTCAGCTAACACCTGTATTTACACAGATCCACACTTCCTGGCTTTCACTATCTTCTCTCACTTGGGCATCCATACAATGTGCACCTCAATGGTGTCTCATCCACAAGTGAGGGCTTGGGTTCTGCTCCCCAGTCTGGGTGCAGGAAGCACCAAAACCCGCATGGGAAAGCCTCTCTTTGAGACTTTCAGGCTTGTGCTGTAGGCAACAGAAATTCAGAGAGATGGCAGAATCCCTAGAAATTAAACTATCAAATTTTTTGAGGTTCACCTCTCTGTAAAAGTAAGACCAAACCCAACACACAACTTCATCGTTAAGCCTAAGAGTATGTTCTTCAAGTCTTGCCTCAAATCCAATACACGCAGTAACTCCTGGGTCATTAAAACAGGAAAGGTCCCTTTTGTCTTCAAGGGCAACTGGATCCCATTATAAGTGCTGCCATACCTCAGCATAATGGGATGAGTGAAATATGGACCGGCGGCCCCGCGTCGGAATTCCCTTTCCTACAGCACGAACCTTACCTGAACCACAGTACTTTATGTGCTAATAATGTATTTGTTACAGTTATCCCATGGAATGCTTAATTAAAGTGATATTTTGTTCCAGTTGAATAATCTCCGACCGTTTTATTGTTGTTTGACATTAAATCGCAATTTGCCACGCCACATCCACGTTATCAATACGATCATAAAGGCGACGTTACTGACCAAGAACATAATACTTACTGAGTGCCTTGAGAAAACACTCGGATTTTCAAAGCTCCTACTTTCTCTTTTTTCTTCTTGTTGTTAAACCTCAATTGCTCTGGTTTCTTTAAAGCTCTTGGCTGCCCAATAACTCCAAGTGCTAACAGAATTTAATATTCAGTTGTCATGCACGTCTCAGCTCTCACCGCAGCGCTCTGTGAACTGCGTTCAAACTCAGGTCAGCTTTTCCCTTCCATGTATATATGTGTGTGTGTGTGTGTGTGTATATATATATATATAAAATATATCTGTATGTCGCAGCTCAGGTCACCACAGGCACATGGGACATCAGAAGTGGTGCTGCCCCTCTCCATACCTTCTGTGCCCCTTCTACAAGAGCTGGCACGGGGAAAGCCCAGGATGGGGGTACCCACCAGCATCATCCCCCCCGCTTTCCTTTCGGATCTCAGGTCTTGAATTCAGGCTCCCTCCTTCAGGCGACATGAATCATTTCTGCCATGAACTTACGACCCTGGCGCTGTAACCTCCTCCACCAGGACCATACGGCAGATAACACGCAGCTACTTTGGTCTGTAGGAGACCTGACATTCGAAAAGCTGCACTGAATTAAGGCAAGGCAGCGCGTATCGCAGCAGAGTGCTGGGAATAAAAAGCTTGGGTAGTATTTCCTAAATTCAGAGGAAAAAAAAGCTAAATCCATACCCTCTCCTCTTTCACTCGGATTGAAGAGGTAAATAAAAGAAAATAAGCTTACATGAAAATGTTGTCTGTATTAGTGCCATGTTATTTCTGCTTTACCAGAAAGCTGAAAAAAAAAAGTTGTATATTTTCTTTGTATTTCCTGCCTTGGTCTTGGATATCCAGAATTAAGCTGGTGTGTTTTCTTTAACAAGAGTTCCAGATTACTACATTCAGTTTAAGTTAAGTTCAATTTCAGATATATTTTTCCAAGTTTACCAATCTTAAATACAATATCGCTTACGAAGAGTTCCTGTAAGAGGCTGAAAAAAAATCTAATTTAGTGGGTTACTGTTGTTCCTGCAAACTCAACTGTGATGGCAAATAAGAACATCCCGAGGATGTACAGGAAAACATAAGCAGCAGCATCATGGTCTGGTCTATCAGTTACAGTAAAGTCATCATCAGTTACTCTTCTAATGGCTCCTTTGATTAAATACTGAGCTATTGTCTTGCAATTACGTGTATCAAGTGGAAT
This sequence comes from Antrostomus carolinensis, assembly GCF_000700745.2. Classification (NCBI taxonomy): domain Eukaryota; kingdom Metazoa; phylum Chordata; class Aves; order Caprimulgiformes; family Caprimulgidae; genus Antrostomus; species Antrostomus carolinensis. The sequence goes on from NW_010312955.1 coordinate 55,201, forward strand.
AAATACTCAAGGTCAATTAGGGATGTATCTTTTACTGTAATGGGTTTGATAAAGTTGCTGCAGTGCCACAAGTGACTAAAAATGAATATACATTTTTTTTTTGGGGGGGGGAGAATGGTAAAATAAGTATTCTCACAGAAGTGGCCGGCGTGTGTAATTTGATGAGCTCACTTAAACAGTTCGACTCCGGATCAAAAAAAGCAAATTATACTCACTTGAATAGTTCGACTGTGGATCAAAAAAAAAAAGAGTAAATTATATAAGTGGATACTGCAAGGCAGAAACATGTGGACACAGCTGTAGTGTCATGTGTCACGGCTTCTCTCCGTGCCAGCTGGCACCGGCACAAAGACAGGCCGAGCCAAACAATTCCTGTTATTCATAACAGCAAAGGCGCATTCAAAACACACAGTGCGGGCTTTAGAAAACAACCCGGGATGCCAACGGATCCACGCCGCCCCATTGGTTTTCAGTCACACGTCGTTGTGCGCCAGGCCCATGGGCCAAATTGTCCTGGTGCTCCAGAAGTTCTTGTCTCTACCCAAAAATGCGTAAAGACGGGGCTTGGCCAGCGTACCTACGGGCTTATTAGTGCCGGGGGCTCGCAGCCTCCCTCCTGCACTCCCTAAATAGATGCTCACCCTCGGCGCATTAAATATTCAGCCTTTCAATTAACAGGGGTCCACAACATGCACATTGATGCTGATATTATAATCAGAACTTCCCTAGCGTGGCAAATCACGTCGTTAAGAAGGCTAGTTAGTGAGAAAGCAAGCGGTGAGGATAGTTCTGCAGACAAACTCCTTCTAGACGGTATTTATATTTAGAACTTAAATATGAAATGCCAGAGGTATTCACTCTTCTCCTCTATAAGGGGACCTCTTCCAAGTATGCAAATAGGCTCCAGCATATCTAACCTCAATGAGGACTTCATGAAATATGCCCCTACTGATGGAGAAGGGGAAAGAAAAAGGAAGGGGGAGTTCAATTCAGCTCTTTTCATTGCTACTGAGACAACTCTTATTTGAAAACTCTCCCCCGCCTCCCCCAGCCTCTTTCCCCTTCCCAAATCAGTATTTTATTATTGCAGGACCCAGCCTGACTTTAGCATATCTGAAGTGTCGTCACACCAAGCGAATGAACTCTGACCACAGAAGGTTACGGCTGAAATCATGCAAAAATAGGGATTTTTAGTAACACGAAGCCCAGCTCTTCAGCAGGTCTATGTCAACATCGCCACTCTGAAGTCCCTGGCAATCTGCTAACATACACCAGGTAACAATCTGGTAAGAATCTGAGAGTTTAAATATAGCCAAAACTTAAAATAATATTGTGTCACTTCCAAATTTCCCCTCCTTGCAAAAAGAAAAAAAAAAA